>NW_021604641.1:3109076-3115707 GCF_004785775.1 Grammomys surdaster | reverse complement strand
AGGGGAAGTGCATGTTACAACTCGTGATGTTGATTCTTTCCTTCCAGGCATCAGATGCAGGTCTTTAGGCTTGGCACAAATGCCTTTACCTTCTGAAACTGGGTCTTGCATTAGGTTCATATTACCCTTTCTATGGCTATATGGTATAAGAAAGAAAGTAGGAGAGTCAATATTATAGACATCAAAAGCCTGAAATGTTAACACTCCTATAATTCCAATAGTCAGGAATCCATGGGGAAAAATCAAGTTTAAGGTCAGACTGGGCAACAAAGCAAGACTCTCAAAATAAAAAGCAACTTTGTAGTCTGGAGTCTCCACTTTTTCCTTTACATCTTGGCTAGGCAAATGAGGAACTTAGAAGACCCTAAGGGATCCAGAAGGAAACCACACTCTGATTCACAGCAGCCTTTGCATATTTTCTCGGTGCTGAGCTCCATTCCTGGTGGCTTACAGTCTGCATTTATCAGTACCTTCTAAAGACCCAAGGCTCCAATTGGTTGTCACCTACCTGCTAAGTCGCAGGGATCTGAACACTGCTTTCCCTTTCTCTAAAAATATACCAGTTAAGAAGTTCACTCAAGTTTTACTAGTGAAAACTTGTGGTCCTGTCCTGGTTTCCTCACCACAAGAAAGCAGCATAGAATTCAAAATAAAATTCTATGTTGGCCTAGATTGTCATCTTTAGGGCAGCTGCTGACTTCAGTGCTTGCTTACGTATCTGGAAATCTACCCTGCTCCTGGGCTCATATAAAGTTGCTACAACTTTAAAACCAGCTTAGCCATGCATTAAAAAATAATCTGTGCATATGTTGATATTAGTGATGGAACCAGGGACCTTGCATATGCTGGGTGCTATTCCTCTAAGTACCATAACACCCCAAAATAAAAAATATTGTATCCTTTAGGCTGAGCAATAGTGCAGTGGGTAAAGAACAAAGCCTATTAACTGAAGTTCTGTCCCCAAAAATGAACCCATATTAAGATAGAGAAAACTGACTCCACAGAGCTGTTCTGACCTCCACATGCACCCATGGCACATGCAGCAACCCTTCTCCCAACACAAACACAAGTTGTATCTTGTGTGCATTACTAAGTTGTATCTACCATGTCTTTGTTATTTATGCACATATACATATGCCTGCACATGGCCTATGTGAGTGAACGCACACAAGGACAAGTCAAGAACAGCTTTCAGGAGTCGTTGCTCTCCACTGTGGGTCCCATACTGACTTCAGATCACTGGGCTTGCTTGGCAAGCACTTTCTACCCACACAACCATCTCAAATTCATCATTGTAAATGTTCAGAGAGGTAAAGTCTTGTTACAGGCTTGGGTCTTTTGCAGAGTAGAGTCCTGGTTTGCAAATTAATGCCTTTTGATGCAGTGCTAGACTCCAAGAAGTAATCTTTTTGTTTAAGTCATTGAGAATAAAATTCATCACACTTTTAGGCAATCATTGGAAGAGTTTATTTCTTAAACTTAAAATTGAAAATCAAGATAACATGTTACCTTTGGTATTCTTTAGCCTTCTGATGATAAGGCTTTTCTTAGAGCTGGACTATTTTAACATCAGACCTTAACCAAGAATTAAGTGCCACACATCCTCTTGTTTTCCACAAGCCTTGGAGGAGCTGAGGAAATATCTTTTTAGAGGATTAGTTGTATAGTTCAGTGATAAGGCACCTGCCTAATATTCAGGCCCTGGGTCTGAGTCTGAATACCACGAAAAAAGTTCCTCAAAGCCAAGTACCATATTATGACCTGGTTGGTGTGGCTGTGCATTTAAGTAACCTGAACTTATATCCTAATGCAATTGATTACTAGTGACAACAGTAACAAATTTACCTTTCTTAATGCTAACACACTTCCTCTATTCTCTAATGGGAATTTTACAGCATAGCAAAATTATACAATTTCTCATGATATAATGTAAAATAAAGGAGTAAAAATATACCATTTTCCTTTCCTACCAACATGACAATATAAATGAACTATCAGGAGAATGGTCTTAACTTCTGTGTCAAGGTATCCAAAATGCAGTTGAAGTCCATGAAGCATCACTGACAGCAAGCCACTGTCTCCTTCCAAACTCCCCATGATTCCTTAGTCTATCTTGACCAGAAAGCTTAAGTGCTCACCCTGGGAAGTCCATGCTCTTCCCACTTCTGAGAAAGGCTCAGCATTTGATAATCTTTCCAACACGACTTTGGGATCTACTATTTCTCAGTACTTACTACTTCTTAGGCTCTTAAAATATTCTTGACGAGATTAGTAGAGTATTGGAAATGTTTTCAATTCTTTTAAATAATACTTCTTAAAGGGTAATTTTGTTTGCTAAGTTTTTCTGAAATGAAATCAGTTATCAGAATAGATAACAGAAGTGACTTTAGGGACAATCTATCTGTGCTGCTCAGACAGAATATCTGAGACTAAGTACTTTATGAAGAAGAGATGTGTTCTGCGGTGGGCTGTTAAGAGGCAGCTGGGTAACTGGTCGAGCACCCTTTGAACCCCAGAGACCCTAAAGTGGCGTAGGAGTTTGGCCCCGCTCCTTGGACCCCTAGTTCCTTTCACATAGCTTCAGTCCTCCACACTCTCTTCCAAAGAGAGATTTATGACCATTGGTCATGAAGCACAGGTAGAAGGCATGACTACAGGATACAGAGCCTCACAACATCTCCATATTCATGAGATACCTAAAGGACGGAGGGTGTAGCCAGTTAAACGTTCCTTCCCAGATCCTCCTGCTCGGAAAAGGTATTTAACCTTAAGCCCACCCTGAGAAAACGGGGTATAGCTTCATCCATTTTCCACCATGACAGTAAAATATCTTAAGACCATATCTTAAGACCCGGACTACCAAAAAAAAACAACAAAACCAAAAAAACCCGGACTACCTTTCATCTTTGGGGCTGCTGTGGGGAACCGTGGAGAAGCTCTTCACTACAGAGCCACCCCCGTGGTCTAATCTCCCACCAACCTCTCTATGTTCCAGCCACGGAGATCCAGCCATGACCAAGCCAAGCGAGTCTGTCTTCCCCGTGTGATGTTGCGGGAGCTCATCCTCCTCGCCCCTTCAGCTGCGGGTCCCCACCCCATCTCGGTCCTTCCGAGGCCTCTCAGCAGCGCCTGAGAGCCCAAGGGCTTGAAACCAGTCGCTCCCCAGCCACCCCCTTGGGCCGGGGATCCCCAACCCAAGAACTCTGGCCCCCTCGGGGGTCTCAGACTGTGTTCTCTCTACCACGGAGCGGGGATGGGGGTGGGGGTGGGCTGCAGCTTCCCACAGCCTATGCCCAGCGCAGTGTGCAGTGAATTTATTCGAATTCCCGAGCCTCTGCGTCCTTGACCCGTAGCCCTAGCCCCTTGGGGCGGCAGACATGCAGGACCCACAATTCAGCCCAACGGGACCCACGCCCATGCATGCTACAGCCCAACAGAGATGTGCTTTTTTATAGTTCATAAGTTGGAAAGTTGAGGTTAAGGTGCCAGCATCTAATGAGGATTTCCTTGCTGCATCAAGACACTGCAGAGGAAGGAGGGGAAGAGCAAAGGTATGAGAAGGGGGCAAACGCATCCTTTTATCACTTTGTGTGAGAACTAGCGAGACCTCTAATACAGCACTAACCCATCTGTCCTCAGAATTGACTACTTCATAAAGGCCTCACCGCTTACCATATCATGATATGTCATTTGTTTCCAACACATGAACTCTGTAATGAGACACATTCGGAACATAACAAGGACCTTTAGTCTAAACTCCATCTAATTCCTGGTTCTTTTAAACATTCCCAAGCTGGGTGTGGTGGCTCACCATGTAATTCAAGAGTGGAAACTGAGGTAGAACAGATGTGAGTTTGTGGCCATCCTGAGCTACGGAGTGACCCTGTCTCCAAAAGGAAAAAGAAATTCCAATAGCTGTTACACATTCTGAAAGGTAGAACATCCAACTGACTAAATAACATTTCTGAACTGTTTGAAAAGTTCATTCTCACTATATTGAAACCTTTTGCTTTCTGACCAGGAAGTCATTAGCAGTTTGGTTTCCCAGCTATAAACTTCATTGCATTCTACATATGTAATATGTCTGATGGTCTAGAACGTGAAGGGTTGTCATGATACAGTATCCCAACCTACTGCATATCTATATCACATTAAATTTTAAAGAAGCCACACGTCAGTCCTCACTCCTGAAAGCCAGTGAATGTGAGAAGTTAATTCCTGAATACCACAGGGAGTAAGATTTTAAGTGCTTAATTTCTCTTCATTGTAAAATTCTTAAATTCTTAATAAACACTCTTTACTTTTGATGTAACTGCACCTCTTTCAGATTTATATACCATCTCATGCTCAAAAACTGGCCAGTCAGAAGATGAAGGGTCCATGGCAATTTATTGCTCATTATTTTGAATCATCTTTATGAAGGTAATGCACACACTGGAAAACATCCTCAAGTAAAAGGTACAATTGCACTAACATTTATTGGTATGGCGACTATCCACATCATTCACATCTTTCCTCTTGTTTTTTTTTTAAATAACACTGATGAACCAGAGGCAGCAATTTCCCTTCTTTGTGAAGCCGGTGAGTGTCAGTTGCACCTCCAATAAACCTTCCATTGACAAATATCCTGGGAACCTATTGAATAAGCAAAAGATAAAATAAGGCCTAACCATAGGTATGAGAACTGGCGCAATTTTGGAGGGAAATGAGGAAAAGTCACTTGGCCAAGATAACAACAGGAAAAGAGGTAGGATGCAAATCCAAGACAATCTGATTCTAAAGCCCTTCCTCCTACAGACCACACTAATTTTAAAACACAAACTAAGGCAAGCCCTACCAGCCACCAGGAGGTTCCTCAGGGTCTGCCTGCCCTCCAGAGGCCTGAGTCAGAAAGGCTCAACTTTTCCTTTTTTCTGTCTCTTTCTTTTGGATGCTACCCAGAACCTAAGTACACTTTTTCTGATCCTTTGAGCTCCCTGTCATCCGGCTGCTTGTCTCCCTTGTGTCTGACTCTGTGCTGGCTTAACCAGTTGGCCTTCTTTCTCTCTCTCCTCCATTCTTCTCCCTCAGGCAACTACTGAGATTTTCCAGCTTGCCTGATGCAGCAGTTTTCCTTTTAACCTCTAAAAAACTGTCCTTGAGCAGCAAGAAAGGAAGGGAAAGGTAGGGAAGTATTAAAAATGCTTATGTGGTTCCTTTCTACGTGTTTACCAGTATCTTCTACAAACCTTTAAACAAGAAGGAAAGTGGCAACAATGAATAGTCCTCTTAACTGTTCATATGATGAAAAAAATACACAAATTTCCAGAAGCTAAAACAATACGCAGAAAACACAGATAAGCACAGGGACTGGAGAGTCGATTCTGGTCTGTCCTGTCTAATAATGGAAGGATAATTTTACCTCACAAAGACCTCCAAAAGGATCTTAACGTTCCACAAATACTCATGACATCATCAGCTGCCTCATGTCAGTCTGTCTCTCTGTCTCTGTCTCCCTCTCTCTCTCTCTCTCTCTCACACACACACACACACACACACATTCACTATGCTATTTCATATTCTATGAGGCTGGTTTCTTTGTAGATCTGCCATTGATTTATCAACGTTTAATTCACTGAAGTATCAGGCTTGCTTTTTTCTACCAGGAAAGTCTAGTGTCCAGGGACTGGTATGGTACCAGCTCATCACCAGGGACAGCAGAGCTGAGGGTGCACTCACAGTTCTTTCTCCAGTCATCTTGTGAAGCGCATCTTGAAACTGGTTACCATATTCCAACATATCCAACTCCACAACTTTATAGTTGACATTCATGTCATGGAATATCTTCTTGGCCATTGAACAGTAGGAACAGGATGTTTTTGAGAAAATCACCACACAATTGTTAGAAATCGTTTCCTAAAATATAAATAAATAAGTAAATAAATAAATAAATAAATATAAAACCTTCTCATTCTAGATATTACCTTTTGGAATTAAATCAAAGAAGAAGTATGATTCTGCAGGTTAGAGCACAACCCTGTGCTCCAGTGTTCAATCATCTATGTGTGGTATCTGTAGATTAAGGATATTATTCTTTTCAAACAAAGGCCACTAGAAACAAAAACATGTATCAAAACACTGGCCTCCTGAGAGTAGTATCAAGAATGAAACCAATGATAGCCAATTCTTTATTTCTTTCATATATTATGACAGCCAATTCTTATACTACAAACACTCCTGTATATTCCTAATATCATGAAGTCATTTCAACTTCACTGTAATCAATATAGGTCCATTCTGTATTATTTAAACTGTACAAATGAAGAAAATGTGGTACACAGGAAGATAAGTAACTGTCCTAGTTAGGGTTTTACTGCTGTGAACAGACACTACGACCAAGGCAACTCTTATAAGAACAACATTTAATTGGGGCTGCTTACAGGTTCAGAGGTTCAGTCCATTACCATCAAGGCAGAAACATAGCAGCATCCAGGCAGGCATAGTACAAAAGAGGCTGAGAGTTCTATATCTTCATCTGAAGGCTGCTAACAGAATACTAACTTCCAGGATGCTAGGATGAGGATCTTAAAGCCTAGACCCACAGTGCCACACCTACTCCAACAGGGCCACACCTACTCCAACAGGGCCACAC
>NW_021604641.1:3078628-3109066 GCF_004785775.1 Grammomys surdaster | reverse complement strand
GCCACACCTACTCCAACAGGGCCACACCTACTCCAACAGGGCCACACCTTCTAATACTCCCTGGGCCGTGCATATACAAACCATCACAGTAACTTACCTCCTGTCCTTGTGCTAGCTGTGAGTTCAGGTGAACCCAGCCCTATAGTCCAGCCAATATCTATTGTACTTCTCAAATGTTTTAAGAAGTGATTAGGAGGCATTTATTCCCTGCTACTGATAACTTCCAGTTGCAAAGAAATAAGGTGCCATTTCTCCTTAAAATGCTCAGCTTTCACCAAGTGTGGACAATAGCTTACTCTCTAAAAGCTATCGTGGTAAAGCTATCGTGGAAAGCTATGCTTTCCAGATGATCCTGCAAAAGCCACTTCCAGAAAAGCTTGCTCAATCGTTTGAAGCCCAAGTCATAAGCAAGTTTCCAAAATGACCCCG
Organism: Grammomys surdaster; assembly: GCF_004785775.1. Taxonomy (NCBI): domain Eukaryota; kingdom Metazoa; phylum Chordata; class Mammalia; order Rodentia; family Muridae; genus Grammomys; species Grammomys surdaster. The sequence continues at coordinate 3,108,637 of NW_021604641.1, read as the reverse complement.
TGAGAGCTACCTGGGTTGTACTGTTCTCGGGTCTTTACCACAGCCCCGGCTTTGCTGTATGTCTGTACAGCCTGTGATGCTTTCTTGTAATTTTGTTGTGTTTGTTTTGTCTTGGTTTGGTTTTTTTAGACAGGGTTTCAATGTATAGCTCTGGCTGTCTTAGACCTCACTCAGTGGACCAGGATGGTGCCAAACTCATAGAGATCCACCTGCATCTGTCTCCTGAGTGCTGGGATTAAAGGCGTGGGCCACCACTGCTTGGCAGGTTCTTATTTCTAAGTACATGGATGTCCAAGTTTTTTAAATGATTTGAGCAAACAGGACTAGCATCCATATCGGTTTTCGATGGACAAGGCTGGCATCTGAGCACCTGCCTAGGTGGTTCTTACATGACACAGCATAAACAGTGACTTCAAGATGAAGACAAAAACACTAGGTAAGATATCCAGAGAGCTTCAGAATGTAGACTCAGCCTGAGGGGTCAGAAGTGTCCTGTGTCATATCCTAGATATATGTAAGTGATCTGTTGTATGCTCTTTTTCCTGCTTTCTCAGGATTTTTAAAAGTCTATCACAGCAAGGCCAGCCATACAAGATAATATACTACATTACTGAATTCGTTTTACAGGCAACAGAACTGCTGCTGAGACATTCATTGTACTTTCCGCCAATGCCACACTACACCTGAAGCCAGTAGTCTTCTCCCATGCTATTTAGGTCAGAGACACTCGGGGCCTATCATTTAGACTCGAAGGATGAGTGCTCTGAACGCTTCCACGGCACAGAAGCACCAATGACCAGAAGAGTCCAAAGGGAGTGGACCTCCAGATGATAGTGCCAGGGTTCAAAACACTCTTCGCTCTCTCTCAAGCTCGTCTTCACTAAATGTTTCATGGTGCTGTTTCGTATGTTGAACTAGAGAATGCCCCGTACAAGAAGCTTCTCGAATTGCTGCTGTACGCAGAAGACAGTGAGGTAGCTAAAACAAACTCAGATTCCCTATGTGTGTTACTGGAAAGCAAAGCCCAGGGCCACGATTATGTTAGGCTTATGGCCTACCGCTGAGCTGCACCCTCAGTCCATAGCAGAAACAAAACATATACAGAAGAGAGTGAGGAAGACAAAGCTATGCTTCGTGAACTGGAGGAAAAGAAAAATACAGGTGTAAAAGAAATTCTGAGGGTATTGGCTTTGTTTTCATTTTTTGTTTGGAAAGACGGATCTCAGAAGTGTGGTCAGAAGAAGCCTTGAATTTACTCTCTTGCTTCCATTTCCCAACTACTAGGATGACAGGCAAATGAGGCCAGGTCCAGCTTAACACAAAATTTCTGAGGCTGAAGTAATTAAGATGGGCAGTGAAAGGAATAAGAAAACACAATATAGAGCCCTGTATAGTACCCCTAAGAGAATAATTTACGAAGTAATTACTGCGCAGTAGGTTCTGTTAGGGCAGAAAGCCGTTAAACAGCTGCTCGTGCCAAAACCACACAATAACCCTAGCTCTGAAAAGCCTCACTCTGAGGCCAACAGTAGACTCAGAGTGGGCTTGATGGAAAATAAACAATTCAACCCCATAGATGAATTTCATTAAGAATAAATTTCAGCCAGGCCTAATAGGCCTGTAATCCTAGCTACAGGACAGGCCTGTAATCCCAGCTACATAGGGAGCTGAGGCAACACGGCAAGTTAAAGAGCAACCTGCCTTAAGGCAGTTAACAGTTAGCCCAGGCAACTCAAAGAGACCCTACCTATAACCCCAGCTCTGGGAGCTGGGATGATAGGGAAGGCGGAGACAGAACTGCTAGAGCACTATCTCAAAGGAATAAAGCAGATATGGATAGAACAGGACACCGGACATCCCTCCTCTGGCCTCCACACAAGCATGCAGCCGTGTGTATAGCACACACATAAACCACACTCACACTCAAAAAGAAAGAAGAAAGAAGAAATTTTAGAAAGTTTAACTAACAAAATGATACAGGACTTATCACAAGGATAACTTTGATATAGATATCAATTCAGTAATATATTTTCCCAACTATGTCAAGTCTGGACACAGAATAAGTGTATTAAATGTGTGAGATATTTCTTCCTCCATTTTCCCCAACACTCACTTGGATCTGGTTCACAGGAGTAGTTGCTGACGTCCCCCAAAACGAGGATGTGCTGTTTCCCATTCTAAAATAAATGACAAAGATCAGCACAGTTAATGAGGTAACTGGCTAGCAGAGAAGACAGCCTTAAATACAAGCATGTCCAAACACACAAGGCAGGAAAAAGCTTTATCAGCACAAGACACCAGTTCACAAAGTACTTGTCTGCTAACACCAACAGGGCCCATGTGCTTCTTTAAGCAGCCTTTCAATACATTTTACCTGATAAAATCAATCTCTGGGTCGAACATTCAGTACAATCTTATTCTTAAGTAAATTCATAATCACCAAATATCAAATATTCTGCCCTCATAACGGCCTGACCGCTGGCAATAAAATGTGTTTTGCATTTCTTCTGAAAACATACAGAATTGAGGTGTGGAGAGCTGGAGAGATGACCCGGCGATTGCCATCTCTTGCTGCTCTTGCTGAAGACCCAGGTTCAGCTCCCAGAAACCAGATCAAGCCAGCTCAGAAACAAGTACCTGTAAATCTATCTCTAGAAGCCCTCTTCTTCCTGGACACTGTGAAGCAAAAATGCCTACAAAGACTTTTTTTTTTTTTTTTTTTTGGTTTTTCAAGACAGGGTTTCTCTGTGTAGCCCTGGCTGTCCTGGAACTCAGAAATCCGCCTGCCTCTGCCTCCCAAGTGCCGGGATTAAAGGCGTGCGCCACCACCGCCCGGCGCCTACAAAGACTTTAAGGGAATAAAAGTTTTCAACAACCCTATCTATAGTCCCCAATCTCTCAATCCACCAAGTAGGAAAAATAACCACTCCCACTCAAAGGGGTTTGTGAAGAATAAGCTGACATATACAGAAAGCAAAACTGTACCTTACACAGTAAACATCAATATTACTTGACATGACTCCGAATTACAGGACCCTCATTAACTCATCGGTTCTGTAAAACCTGAGAGCTTAGAGAAAGGCATAGTTAGCCAGGTGTGGCTAGGCATGCCTTTAGTCCCAGCATTTGGAAGGCAGAGGCAGGTAGAACTCTGTGAGTTGAAGCCTGTCTGGCTTTCACATGAGTTCAGGACACCCAGCTCTATAATTAAGAGACTGTCGCAAAAATAACGAAATTTAAAAAGTACTCACTGAACAGGGATATCTACCCAAAAAAAACTGGCCTGCTAATCATCATCGAGTCTTTCCAATAATTTTAGAATATTTTCCCCTCATTCATTTTTCTTGATCACCTAGCAATGCCTGATGACATTCTTGGAGCAAATTAGACATGGTGCGAACTACTATCTCAAAAATATCAAAAAGATTGATGCTACAAAGGACCATTGCTCAAATATCTAAGAAATAGAGGTAAGATAAAGAATTTAAAGTTCGAATGGTTTTTAAAATTTTTTTTATTGTTAATTTGAGTTGGTTGGGGGGTTTGTTGTTGTTGTTTTGTTTTTGTTTTTTGTTTTTTTGTTTTTGGAGACAGGACCTATGTAGACCAGGCTGATAATGAGACTCAGAAGTCTTCCTGCCTGTCTTCCAATGCTGGGATTAAAGGTATATATGCCAGCCGGACAGTGGTGGTGCACGCCTTTAATCCCAGCACTTGGGAGGCAGAGGCAGGAGGATTTCTGAGTTCGAGGCCAGCCTGGTCTACAGAGTGAGTTCCAGGACAGCCAGGGCCACACAGAGAAACCCTGTCTCGAAAAAAACAAAAACAAACAAACAAAAAACCAACAAATAAAGGTATATGCCACCATGTCTAGCTTAGAGATATACTTCCGATTAAAGAAAAAAAAGGTGTCCTTCCACAAAAGCAATTCTTCCTTATGGGTGTATTTATAGTAACTTTATGGTGTTTGTTTGTTTGTTTGTTTGTCTAGAGACAGGGTTTCTCTGTGTAGCCTTGGCTGACTTGGAACTCTGTAGATCAGGCTGGCCCAGAACTCACAGAGATCACCCACTCTTGGTCCAGAGTGCTGTGATTAAAGGTGTGTGCCACTACACCTGGCTACTTATATTAAATACAAAAGTAAGCTATTTTAAGCTTAAAATTTACAGGCCCCAGTCAAAACATGTCTTAAGTCATAGTGTGGAGTTTCAGTCCTGTTTCTGAATGAATCCACATTAAATGGCCTTTTCCAGTTCATGTTAGCCCTGGATGATGAACGCCTGCTCTACCCGGTCACTCTGGAACACTTCAAATAAGCTGTAACAAGCATCACTTTCCATAACAACAAAGATAAGTTAGAGACAGGAATCACTGCAACTAAATGTGCACTTGTCATTAGCATTCCTAGCTCCCCAACAGATGAACAAGGAAACCACTAAAAAAAAAAAAGCACTGTGTGCTTATTTCCAGGTAGAAAGAGGGTAGGAGGGAGTGAGAGGCTTGGAAGACTGTGCCCTACTTTGTGGGAGGCGGCTTTGAGGGGAAAAAAAAAAAAAAGCTGGCTGAACTTGTGAAATTCAAAGCAGTTGGAAAGAGCCAGATGGCCTTGCCCTGGAAGAATGCTGGATGGTATCAATCCAATCTACTTGGGCTTTCAAGTCTAAAAACAAAATCTCTAATCTAGCATTTACCTCCTCCTCAAACCTATGTAGCATTTACAACAGATGAGCTTTTCTAAGAAATTAAAAGGCATATTCTTTGCCAAAGAAAAAGCTCCAAAAAGGCACCCTTACCTTTCTTGAGGCAGTCCCTTCAATTTCTAGTTTAGTTTTCCTGTTAAGGAAAGGGGCAGGCACAGCATAAATGCCCAATAAAATACCTCATCATTGGTAAAGCACCAACTAGTCCCGCTCCATTTATGGACACCTACTAAGAGGTGGTAGGTGGGCAAAGCAGGATTATACACCAGATATATCCAACAGGAAACAGTTCTAATAATCTGTCAAATAGTTAACATCACGTCATCAGTGCTTTCAGAAGATAAGTCTCCCTGGAAGACAGGCGAGCGTAGGATGCTGAGACAGATGTCTTGACAGCTGCCTAGGCCAGGCCTGGTAGGCCACTGCTGGTGTGCCAGCCCAGGGTTATGCCAAGGAGGGAAGCCAAGGAAAGCAACGCTCCCATCAAGCCAGAAACCACATCTACAGGATGCCAGAGGTACTAGCTGCAAAGCCTTGGACATTTAAAAGCATTAGTCAAGTTCACTTCCTGTGCGACAGGATAGCCCAGATTTAGCATCAACATAAGAACCACAAAGTTCCCACAAGCAGGGACGTCTTTTTTTTCAGGGTCGTCCAGGTCTACCCTGCGTTAAAAACCACACGCAGTGTATGTGAAGCTCAGCCTAGGGTGTCTGTTGTTTGTCCCCAAGCTGGCCGGGATCACTGGGGAAGGTCCACACTAACACTATCGCAGGGACCCTCGCGCCCCGCAGGCCCGCCCGCCCCGCCGCGCCGCGTACCCCGAGCCCGCAGCTCCAGCCGCGCCGCGCCGCCCTGCCAAGATCCTCCCGCTCGCCACCAGCCACCTCCCCGCCGAAGCCGCGCGGCGCCAGGACATGGCCAAGGGTCCCGGCAGCCTCGGGGAGAGCAGCGGGCGAGCGAGACCACGACGCCGGGAGCCCGCCCCTCCGCCTGCCTCGCTCCGCCCCACCGGGCTGCCCGCGCCGCCGCCGGGCTCGCCGCGCTTCCTGGCTCCCCTGTCTCCGCGCGCCCGTGAGCCCGCGCGCCCACGAGCCCGCGCGCCTACGAGCCTGCAGGTTCGCATCCTCAGCGGTAGAGCGAGGCACTCACCTGCCCGCCGAGTTCTCCCGACCTCCTCACGCCGGCATTCAGGGTTAAGAAAGAGGCTTAGAGAGAGCCACAGGAAAAATTACTCGAGGCAGAGTGGTGACCCGGTGTTTACCTGAGGGTGGTAGGTAGCTCAGTCACCGCCTCCGGTCCGACAGGTTTAGGATGTGAAACATGGACCGAACCGGAATGACATCTTAAGATTAACTTATTGATCAGGAGTCCATAGGCAGGTTGAATTTTATACTCAGAAAATGAAAGACAAAGATGGCCGAATGTTTAATGTTCTTTCCGAAGAAAACAAGGTGGTGTTTTTAAGATAAACTGAAATTAGGAAACGAATTAGCCCAGAGATAGTTGATCATGGCTTTAACAGCCATGGCTCCCACAACTCCTAAAGACAAACCTACCCAAGCCGCTCAGTGATGGTAATAATAGCCCTCTGTACGTCTTTTTCTTAAGTTCAGGGGAATCCGCCCTTAGTTTTATACACTGAGGGTACTGAAACTGTGAAATCCAAGGTCTAATGGTATCTCTAAAACTATGAACAACTGTTGGAAAGATCCATACCTTTATTGAGCCTTCATGCTGAACCTAAACTTAAGATTCATGTTGCCAAGGTACAAAATTAGAACTTCTGTTTATGGTTGTTCTTTTTTTTACTTCCCTTGGTCTGTATACCATGAAATCATAAAAGAATGAAAGTTAGTTGCAAAAACAAATCTCCCAGGGGCATAACATGTTTTTTCATACGTCCAAATTTACTTTTAAAATCAAAGTTTGTTATTTATATATAATTTTAGAGTATCTCTTTACCAAGAGATAGCGAGTTAGGAAAGTTACTGTGGCTTTTGTTGTTGTTGTTGTTTGTTTTGAAGTAGAACTTTCAAAATACAGTTTACCTCTTGGCTGGATTAAGCGAAACAATGTAAACCCCTCCCTCTTTCTAGAAATACATTGTTTACTCCCAGACTGTCTCAATTTTACCTTCCTCCAGCATCATCTCTTAAATGCTGGGATACCATGAACCACCAGGTCTCCTGCACAATTTAATTTTAATATACTGTAGATGAGATTTTTACTGAGCAATTAATCTTTTAAAAAACATCAGAATGCAAGTACTAACTTAAACATAATGCATTGGACCAGACTGATACTTTCCAACTTCCTGTGTTTCTTGAGCTAGCTATAAAAATACTTTTTGTCCACACTTGGGACTGTAAGCAAAAGGGCGCAGTAAAATCACTAACTTAACCACTCCATGGCTAGAAGGAAAATTTTTGGGGAGTCGAGGCAGTGTGTGTGTGTGTGTGTGTGTGTGTGTGTGTCTATCCAAGGTAATTGACCTTTTGGAGCAGATTAAGAGAGGTCCCTGGTAAACAGAAGCCGAAGTTAGGCTTCTGTTTGCCCACCAGGTCAGAGTCCTTCTGTTTAGGACACTGTCAGCAACACTGCCGTTTTGAGAAGTTGCTTTGGACCAACAGTGATGACTTCAACAAGATGAGGATTTGGGGGCCAGGAGGTGGTGGTGCATGTCTTCAATTCCAGACTGGAGAGGCAAAGGACATCGGATCTCCAAGTATGAGGCCATCCTGATCTACAGAGCTAGTTCCAGGGCTAAACAGAGAATCCCTGTCTCAACAAACAAACAAACAAAAACAAAAAGGAGAAAGAGGAGGAAAAGGAGGATTTGGGCATAGAAGAGAATGATAGTTACTACCCTGGGGAGGAGGAGAAATAGATAGATTTTACTGAAAGTGTTAACTTATACAATACCAAAAAAGGTTCTACATATGTAACATACAGATCTAACATACAGCACTATAAATAGACTTCATAATACTGTATTTTATTCTTGAAATTTGCTAAAGATATCGCTTTTAATTTTTCTAACAGGAACTAAATGAAACTCTTAGGAGTGATGGATATGTTAATTAGCTTGGTTGCTATAGTTACTGTACTTAAAACATCAATTTGTGGGCCAGAGAGATGACTCAGCTGCCAACCCTTCAGTTGTACTCTAACCTGCAGATATGTACACAGACACACACACACAGTGTTTTTAAAATGATCAAGTTAGCATGGCTTGGTAACTCACACCTTTTTTCCCAGAACTGGGGAAACAGAGGCAGTTGAGTCTTTATAGTTTTAAGAATAGCCTGATGTACAAAGTGAGTACCAGGACAGCCAGGGCTGATACACAGAGAAACTCTGTCTGGGGCGGGGGACGGGGGGGGGGAATCAAGTTGTACACCTTAAAGAACTTTGTCATTTTTACCTTAATAAAACTGAAGAGAAGTAAATGGAAATAGAAGATAGATAGAAGCTGGGCAGTGGTGGCACACACCTTTAATCCCAGTACTTGGGAGGCAGAGACAGGTGGATTTCTGAGTTCGAGGCCAGCCTGGTCTACAGAGTGAATTCCAGGACAGCCAGGTCTATACAAAGAAACCCTGTCTCGAAAAAAACAAACAAACAAAAAAGAAGATAGATAGATAGATAGATAGATAGATAGATAGATAGATGATAGATAGATAGATAGATAGATAGATAGATAGATAGATAGATGATAGATGTGCTGGTTCTTTGACTACATAGTGTGGGTGTAATGTAGGATATCTAGTCAAGATCAAGAATATATTGGTAAATACAGCCTTATGAGTTTGTGATGGTTAATCTCAGTTTTTAATTTTATGAAATCTAGAATCACCTGAGAGACCTCTGGGGATGCCAGGGTGTATGTGTATATTATTAAAATATATTTTTCTCTTATGATATATTCTAATTACAATTTCCCCCTCCCTCAACTCCTCTGAAATCCCTCCTATTTTCCTGCCCACCCAAATCTATGCCCTTTCTTTTTCTCATTAAGATGCAGTCATTTTAAAAAATAATTAATAAAAAGTTAAAATAAAAACAAACCAGAATAGGACAAAACAAACAGAAGAAACAGAGCCAAGAAAAAGCACAAGAAACAAATATTGAAGCAGAGACACACACATTTGCACACACAGAAATCCCATACAACACAAAATTGGAAACCATAATATGTAGGCAAAGGATCTGTAAGGTAAAACAAACAAACAAAGAAACAAACACCTGACAAAGCATTGTAAGACAAAGAACTTTCAAAATGCCATTGAATTAGTTTTGTCCTGGTCATCTACTTGGCCTGGTGAGACTCCATTGAAGCAAATTATTTTCTCATTTTTGACCAGTTAGCAGTTGGAGATAGCTTCTGGGTTAGGAAAAGGGCTTGTGTCTTCTTCCTCTGCGCTGGAACTCTATGTGGCCCAGAATTGTGTGTTCTGTGCATGCTTACCGTCTCTGTGAGTTCATATGAGCTTTGATCTGTTATCTTAAAAGGCCTTGTTTCCTCCTGTCCTCCATTCCCTCTCTGATTCTTACTATTCTTTCTGCCTCCCCTTACGGGGTTCCCTGCGTTCTGAGGGAAGTGATTTGATGGAGACTGTGTGGGGAATTGTCCTGATTAAGTTCAAATACTCACCCTCTCTGGGTAACAGCAATCTCTAGGTTGGAGAGATCTTCCAAAAATAAGAATAAAATAAAAAGTAAAAGTAAGCTGAGCAAAAGCATTCATTCCCTGTCTGCCTCCTGACGTTGGATATAGTATAGCCAGCTACATCCTGAATGAATGTTGAAATATTGATTCAGATCTGCAGTGACTAGATGATCAACAGGATCCATCCCATTCTGTTTACAACCTAAACTAGTCCGGTAGCAGTATGTACTTCCTGTGAACTGTGAACTTTCCTCCTTTAAACTCTGTTCTCCCTTATCCCACACCCTTTACACATAGCCAATATGCAGGCTTAGTGCAAACAACTTATACTTTCCATCCCAAAATTTTCTTCATAAAAGTGGTCTCGGCTGATAGATCTAAAGGACAAATTTACATCTCTGTATCTCTAATCTCACTACTGGGAGCCGCTGAAACATGTCCCAGGAAGCTTCCTTTCTTTGTTAGCATCGGTAACAGTTCAATAAAAATAAACTCTTATTTCAGAGACCCCTCAGTCTCCGTAGTTTCAGGATCATTATAAAAGAACTTGACATATCTTTACTATTTCTTTAAAAACTTGTTGTCTATAAATTTTTTTTTATTTTATGAAGACCATTTTATTTTGGGCATACATGTGTTATGTGGTATGTGTTCATGTTTAAGTATGTGGGTATAGGCATTCTGTGCTTTTTTTTAAAATGGCTTTACGCCATTTATTTATTTATTTATTTATTTATTTATTTATTTCACCACACCTCACCCCGGCCCTGCTTGCTCTGGCCCCGCTCTCTTGCTCCGGCTCTGCTCGCTCCGGCCCAAAGGTTTTTACTTATTTATTATATGTAAGTACACTGTTGCTGTCTTCAGACACCCTAAGAGGGTATCAGATCTCATTATGGGTGGTTGTGAGCCACCATGTGGTTGCTGAGATCCGAACTCATGACCATCGGAAGAGTAGTCAGTGCTCTCAACCGCTGAGCTATCTCACCAGCCCCATTCTGTGCTTTTAGAGATGGAAGTTTGACCTCGTGTGTCTTCTTTAACTGCTCCCTACTTTATGACAAGGTCTCTTGCTGAACCTAGAGCTCACAGGTTAGTCTGACTGACCAGCTTATTCTTAAGAATTTCTTGTCTCCACTTCAGCCTGAACGGATTACACACCTATTTGGTTTTTATGTGAGTTCTTGTGTTTATATTACAAAGGCATTCCTATCTCTCCAAATCTTGTTTTCTACCTTTTGAATAAGTTGTCAATAACCCAAGTGTGGTTGAACATGCCTTTAATTCCATCACTCCAAAAGCAGAGGCAGACAGATCTCTGTGAGCTCAAGGCCAGCCTGGTCTACACAGTTCCAGGACATTTGAGCTATGTAGAGAGACTGTTTCAAAAACAAAACAAAATTAGTTGTTGATTAACCCACACATGTTTATTAATTTCCGTCTCAGACAACCTCTCCCATTATGATGGCAAATATGCTACAAGCATCTGTAAGCTTAATGTTCCCAGCCATCCTATGAAAAATAATCATACAGCTGTGTCTGTTGGTGCTCACATCAGAGAAGATCTGTATAATTGTGTCTGTCTTGGTAACTGAACCTTTGCACGCATTGACTCCTCCCACTACAATCCAACAATTGCATTTCTTTTTCCTCCCCATGCATGCATGAATCTGTTCTCTGAGTTGGAAACAGACTCCCAATCCTTAGTTGATCTTATTTGTTCTTTATGAGGTTATTTTCTCCATATCACATCACCGCTGGATTCTCTTCAACATATGAACTTCATTCTCATGTTGGCAGCTCACCCAAGGTCTTTTTCTACATGGATACCCACGTCACCCCTACACAGATTTTAATACTACACAAATAACCCCATGTATAAATATCCTCTTACCCTGCTTGGACTTTGACACCTCTGGCCAGAGCATACCTCTAGAGAGGTTTTGTCCTCGACTCACTGGGGCCCTGAACCATATCCTATATGGCAGACTACCATGTATAGGTTTTTCTCCTCATCACAAGTAGGGTGATAGACAAAATGTTGAGACTGGGAGAACTCTGACTGCAATCTCAAGCAATCCTAAGCTCATTCTTTAGAACAAGTCAGAAAATGCTAGAAAGTTCTATATTTACCATTGAAGTTTTATTATGAAAGATACTACTATCTTAAGTCTGTGAAGTGGAAGAGTGTATCCATGGAGGAAACTTGTCACTCAAAGGTGTTCATCATATTTTTATAACATAGGCACACATGATTTCGTCAAGAGCCATTAGTATTTAAACCGAATCTCCAGTATCACACACCCATCTCAGAGTTGAAATGTCTGGCCCACTCAATTCCTTCAAAGGAGGCCAGCTTCTTCCTAGAAGCTCTGAGCAACATCTCTAAGGACCAGTCTTAATCACATTGTTACCATGATTCAGGTGTAATGAAAAGGGGCTCGTGGAAAATACCAGAAGTCACTCCTGTCCTCAAGAAATTCTATGGGTGCTAGGAACTCTGTGCCTGGTCAAAACTCAAGGCAAAGGCCAAATTTATTAGAAGGTTTTAGAAATCCAGGAATAAAAGCACATAGCCAGTAGAGTTTGAAGTTTGAGATTATTTGAAGTTCTCGTATTTGGGAAGGTATATATTCCAAGTCCTTACTCAAAAATGAAATGGATTATTAGTAAATGCCTCTGTATGGAAGGAAATGGTTAAAGATACAATCAAGTATTTTCTTTTTAAGACGGGGTCGCTCTATGTAATCTTGGGTTGTGCTTTGTATACCAGACTGACTTCAAACTCACAGAGATCTACCTGCCTCTGCCTCCCGAGTGCTGGGATTAAAGGTGTGTTCTACCACATCTTACTACATTCTGAACTTTTTTTTAAAGTGTGAAACTGAAACTTCATTTAAATGTCTTACATGCATTCTGAGACTAAGGGAAATGGGATTGGAGACTGGTTATTTTATAACTTTATGTTAGAATTAAGCACAAGACACAGGTATTCTTAAAATTTTTTAAATGATATATTAAGGCAACTTTAATGCTAAAGATTGTGATAATTTTACAAATTTAATTTTCTGAAGAGTTATCAGGAGGCTATGAACAAAAGATTTATTCAAAAGGTGCTTATTTTTTTTCCAAACACTTTTGTATAACACAGTGGGGTTGGTGTGCATGTGTCTGTGTGGTCTGTGTGCATTTGTCTGTGTGTGGGTTGCTGCGTGCATACACGTGCATGCAAGCGTGTGTGTGTGTGTGTGTGTGTGTGTGTGTGTGTGTGTGTCCATTCATAAGTGCAGTGCTTTTAAAAGCCAAAAGAGGGCGCATTTTAAAAAGAAAATCTCAAGTGGCATATTCTCCCTTGCACTAGTAAATTGTTAGCTCAGAGTTTCACTTCAATTCAATTCAATAGCAGGCTTTTTGAGATTCGCTCCTATCTCCATGTAGATGAGTGATGCTTGACCTCATCCTTCTCTCTTTGTCAAGAAAATGAAAAACCTTCCTTCTTGATTCTTACTTCTCTTACCTGTAGTTCAAAGGGAAAGATGGAGTGATGCTTTTTATGGTACTGGTGACTATAACCGAGTACTTATGGGGGTTACCTTTCCATTCCTGGAGCAAATAATCAGACAGTTAGCTTATAAACATGAAAGACATTTTGCCTTGAGTTTTGGACCACTTGTGGATGATTGGTTGACTCTATTGCTTTTAAGCCAGTGATCAGCAGCACAAGGTGACAAAACAAATTTGTGAAGGTCCGGGCTTGCATGGGAAAGAGAGACAGCAAAGGAAGAAGAGACAAGATCCTACCCTGTCCTTTTAAGGGCACATCTAAAGCTTTCCTGGACCTTCTGACACATTCAAGTTTCACTACTTCCCAATACTGCCAACCTGAATGCTAAGCCTTTTATATAGGTATTCAGGAATGTTAAGTTCTAAACTACAGTAATAGTGGAGGGAATACAAGAATTGTCAATTTGTAAAAACTTTTTATTGGTTCTTTGTGCATTTCACATCATGACCTCCAATCCTATATGGTGGTATGAAGATGTTTAGCCCATGGGAAGTGGCACTATTAGGAGGTGTGGCCTTATCGGAAAAGGTATAGCCTTGTTGGAGGAAGTGTGTCACTGTATAGGCAAGCTTAGAGGTCTCCTAGTACTCAAGCTTCATCTAGTGTGGAAGAGACCCTCCTCAGGACTGCCTGCAGAAGACAGTCTCCTTTTGGCTGCCTTTGGAGAAAGATGTAGAATTCTTGACTCCTTCAGCACCGTGTCTGCCTGCACACTGCCATGCTGCCTGCCATTATGATAATGGAGTGAACCTCTGAGACTGTAAGCCAGCCCCAATTAGACGTTTTCCTTCATAAGAATTGCCTTAGTCATGGTGTCTCTTCACAGTAATGAAACCCAAACTAAGACACCACCCCTCCCACTCTCCTCGTACCTACCCTCTACCCTTGCAACCACCTCCCAACAGAGACAAAAAAATCTCTTTGTGGAAGCTGTAGTGTGTCACAGTATGTCCCACAGTATACCCTTTTGGTTTTTTGCTTGCAAATGTTCATTGCAATGACTCCTTGGTCTGGTACCTAGCCTCTGGCCTCTGGTACTCTATCAATAATGAAACCGCATTATTGGGGGATCTTCTTCGGTATCCTCTTGTTGCCCTGTATCATGAAGATTCTGTAGTTTTAGATCTGTTGGACTGGCCCCTTCATGCACTCCAGCAGTTCATAAATGAGGTAGATGTTAGGGTGGGTCAATTAAAAGCCCTGGATCTGAGCCTGAGAGGTATCTGAACTGATCAACCCAGTGGCTCTCCATCTCTCATGCCCTCAGGACCAACTCAGCAACAACATATGCAACCAGCTCTACCCTGCTGCCCAAGAGAGGTGCAGGGCCTGCTCTCCTGAGTGTTGCAGCCAGTGAGAGACATGGCCAATTCTCCTATTCTCATGACTCCAGGGCCAGCTCCCCCACCTGCCTTGGCTGGTAAGGGGTGAGTGATGGGAGGAGGGCATCTCTCCTTCATCTGTGCCACCTCCCAGCAGACAAGAGATGGGCTATATCCAGATTGGAAAATGTAGATCTTGTATTGTTGTTGTTTGTTTTTGTTTTAGATTTATTTTACTATGTATATAGTGTTCTGCCTATATGTATGCATATACACCAGAAGAGGGCACCAGATCTCATAATAGATGGTTGAGAGCCACCATGTGGTTGCTTAACCCCTGAGCCATCTCTTCAGCCCCTATAGATTCTGTTCTAAGAACACAAAACAGCTCTGTAGAGAAAGTTCAGCAGACGGGAGCAGGTGTTGCTCTTGCCCAGATTCACTTCCCAGTACCCACATGGCAACATAGAACTGTTTGTAACTCCAGTTTCAATCTCCTGATTGAAAGCTTCTTCTGACCTCTGTGGGCACACAGGCACATATGCGGTACACATGTCTCCATGTAGGCAAAATATCCATCCACATAAAATAAATGAACTTAAAAATAAAAACAGAACAAATAAAAATTGCTAGTACTTTAATAACATTATTTGATTACCACTGAAGAGAAAAATTTCAGTGACATTTTGGTCTTATTCCATTGAAATCTCTATAATATAATATTTGATATAAACTGTGAGAGAAAAGTGCAGTTAAATTACATCCAAGCAAAATTCCTTAAACTTAGTCCTTCTTGCCCAATTTATATAAACTAGTCACAGTCTTATCCTGCGTCATCTTTCAGGACATTTATCACTGACAGACTTGATACATTGGGATACACACACACACACACACACACACAGTCACACACACACACTCACACACACTCACACACACCCACACACACACACATGGCTTGTTGGCTGTCTTTCTCCCAAGAAGAATAAGGCCAACAATGTACAGAGAACTCATTATGTTCTTATTGGATCACACAAAAATTTACCCAGGAAAAGGTTTAGTTTTTAAGTGCTATTTTAAATAACCATTACAATACATTCTGGTGGGCTATGGTGGCACATGCCTTTTGAATATCTGAGTTTGAGGCCAGCCTTGTCTACAAAAGGAGTTCTAGTACAGCCAGCGCCATGCAGAGAAACCCTGCTTTAAAAACAAAAAAAAAAAAACAAAAAAAAAAAAAACAAAAAAAAAACAATGAAAGAATCAAAGCTTTATTTAATTTAAATAAAAACTTTGAAATAACAGGAAGCTGAAATCTGTGCATTTGACAAACTAACAGCTATAACTGCAGTATACAAAAATTTATGTTCTAAATTTTAGTAAAAATATTGAGATCACTGGCTGATGGTTTTTAGGTAGAAAAAAAACCCCTGTGGTAGCATTAAGATTACACTAGTTTACTCAAACTGTAATGCTTCCTACCATCCACACATGGGAGAAGTGGCTGGAGAGATGTCTCAGCAGTTAAGAGCATTGACTGTTCTTCCAGAGGAGCGGGTTCAGTTCCTACCACCGACATGGCACCTCACAACTGTGTAGAACTCCAGTTCTGAAGGATCTGGCACACTCCCACGCACATACGTGGAGGCAAAATACCAATGCACAGTAACCAAATATATGGAGGGAAGACAGCAGGGCAACAGGAAGATAACCAACTAAACTCTTATCCAGAGCCTCTGCCTCTGGAATGGATGACTTAATTTCTCTGTTTTCCAGCACTCAGATTTATCCTCCTGACCTCCTTTAGTCCCTGTTATAAAGTTAATCCCCTAGGGCTAGCAAGATGATTCAGTGGGTAAAGGTACTTGAGTCGCCAAGCCTGGTGACCTGACTTCCATCCCCCAATTTGCAAATGGTGGAAGGGGCTGGCTCGCACAAGCCATCTGTTGACCCGCTCATGTGTGTGGTACACACACTAGATAATAAATGTAATAGTAATTTTTTAAAAAAGCCTCTCCCCACAATTCACGAAGTTTAAATGCCCAGGACTTCCTGTTTATTCTAGTTTCCAGCACGTTATCAAGATTCCTATCTTCACGGTGAGTCACGGATTTGCCTTTTGTCTACGTTAAAGGTCAGACCTGAGGGCTAACTTCTGCCACATCTGCCTCACTCACTCACCCTTCACTGCTGGATTCTTCCCATTGCTCCCAAAGTATCCCAAGGTCTCATCACCTTAAGCTAACTTGTACTGTATTCCCTAGCTTCATACTGAAATATTTATGTTATAGATGCACCTAACAAAAGCTAATTACTGCTCTGATTGTGGTAGTCTAATAGGAATCTTTGCTTGAAAACTGTAGGATTAAGTAAAAAGTAGAATGTTAAAAGATTTACTCTATTGTGTTGGGTGCTTGTTTAAAGCCTCTGCCTCTTATCTTGGAAAAGCAAACACTTGCAAGAAGCTGCCTCGAGAAATGATTGCCACAACTGTCTGGCTGAAGGTCACACTGCCTGTCCCAGATCCTGTTTGCTAAGAAAGGAATGTTTTTTATTACTAACTGAAAATATTTTTTTCTGTAGTGTCTGTTCCTGTAAACATGTTTAACTATGATAAAAATTCCCCTCAATGGTCATGGTACTCAAAGAGTACACTCAGGTGGTTACACTGTTACCTAACCTACAAAATCTGTGGGACAAAATTGTAAGGGGCTGCATAAGCCCCTTATGGTCCATGTCCTCAAGTAACAAAATGGAGCTCCTATCTCTGTCCAGTTGCCTGATTGATTCTACCCTGGTCAGAATTCCCATGACAAGGGCTCAGTTCCCAGCACTGATATAGGGTATCTCATGGACTGTATCTCCAGCTCCAGGAGATCAAGTTTCTTCTTCTGGCCCTCCAGGAGATCTAGACACACACTGGGGGGCTGGGGGAGAGGATGATATAACACCTCCGTTTCATCCTTTTTTTTTCTTTAATATCTTCACTGCTAAATCAAAGATTAAAGCACAGAATAGACCCCACGTGTTTGTTTCTGTTGCATTCCCCACTTAACAAAAGCAAATTCTTCCTGTGCAGACCTCTCTGCTTCCATTCCATGACTTACTGTTTACAAAAAACACCATTCAATAGCTTCCACAGCCTGGTTGCGAACTGGTCTCAAACATTTTCTTAGACACTGCAATATATCTCTAGTTCATGAACCACTTTCCCCGTGTTGCTGTACTTCTTGTGAGGCAGACATCCCATTTATCAACAAGGCATGCTTCCCCATACCACGGAGAGGACGATGGCTATCCTCAAATTCCCACTAAGGACATTCAACTCTCAGAAGTCTCAGAGTTGGTTCCATGTCTTATCACTCCTTAGAGAGAATGTGCAGCTAATTGTACGAGAGGCACACAGTTCCATACCACACAGGGAA
Source organism: Grammomys surdaster (assembly GCF_004785775.1). NCBI lineage: Eukaryota > Metazoa > Chordata > Mammalia > Rodentia > Muridae > Grammomys > Grammomys surdaster. The sequence goes on along the minus strand of NW_021604641.1, from coordinate 3,090,953 downwards.
AAGCAGCTGTACCACAGATGGCTTCTGTAGACCCTCTACCCTGAGATGGATCATCTTAGTTATATGTCTGATCACCCAAACAAGGGTCACGCAGTCAATCTTCTCCAAGCTAGACTTGAGTACCTGAGACATCAAAGTCTACCTCTACATTGACACACTTTCCTGAACAATGCCCATACCTACTCCAACAAAGCTGCACCTCCTAATACAGCCAATTATTTAAACATGTGAGTCTATGCCTAGTCAAACAATGTTCAAAAATAATAAATACTTTTGTCTGGAATTAAAGCTTTATGGCACAGCATTTGCCTGGCATGCACCAGTCTCGAGTCCAATGTCTCACTCTGTAAAATGAATAAACAAAAACAATTTTAGCTTACATCAACTTACTTCATATAATACCAAAACTAAAAAGTATTAGCTAGCTGTGAACCCTATATTCTACAATACCCATCTAACAAGCAAGATGTGTCACTGGTACCATAATGGTATAAAGGTTATGGAGATAACCAACTATTTGCGGATTAGATTTGAGGTTTGCTCCACTGGAAGGATTTCACACTTGGCATCATAAATCTAATCAAAATCCCATGGCCTGGGAGGTCATATCCCTTAGGAGAAACCTGTTACTATTGCTCTTGCTAAACGCACATGTCATCAAATATCTTCTAGACATAGATTAATATGCCCTCAGTCTTGGCCAGAAAAAAACTTCTCTGAATTAGCCATTAGTTAATACAGAGACACACAACTAGTCAAAGTGCTAAGAGTAAGTGACATATTTAGTGTTCAACCCTAAATGGAGCATCTCTATCAACCCATGACTCAAGGCTCAGAAGAAGGGATGAAAAGAATGAAAAGTCAGAGGATGGGGAGGAGAACTGTGCTGTGGTCTGAGCATGGAATGACTACTCTACTCATAAACTCACCTCAGCTATGGTTACCTACACCGTAGCAAGTTACCTATTCTGTAGCTATGGTTAAATACACTGTAGCAATAGTTACCTACACTGTAGCTGTGGTTACTGACATTGTAGCAATAGTTACCTACACTGTAGCTGTGGTTACTGACATTGTAGCAATAGTTACCTATACTGTAGCTATGGTTACCTACACTGTTGCAACAGTTACCTATACTATGGTTATGGTTACATTGCACAATATCAAGTCAACAAGGTTAGTCAGCCTTCCAACAGGCAGCAGTCATTGCACTCAGCGGGTTATGGAAACAAAGGAGAGGACATGAAGGGTGGAAAAGATGTGTCGGGACCAAGTGCCTGAGGAGACTGTGAAGAGGGACCTTGGGGAAGATATGTTCAAGATGCATTGTTCACAAGTATAAGATTATCAAGATATAAATAAAACATACTGATCTAAAATACAGTATATATGGTTTCTAAAAACATATTGTAATCATAAAAGAAAGAGCCTGTGCTTAGAAAATAATTTCTTACCAATGGAGGAACTATGCCTCTGTAAGTGGTAAGGGAAATAGGCTCATGGTGAAACGTGCAACTTGCTCACATATGTTGTAGTAAGGCTGGGGTTAAAGGAAGATTAAGAGAAGCCAGGCATGGTGGCCTATAATTTTAAACCCAGTACTTGAGAGGCAAAGGCTGGCAAAGGCAGGCAGATCTCTATGAGTTTGAGGCCAGTCATGTCTACAGAGTGAGTTCCAGGACAGCCAGTTATGTAGAGAAACATATTCTAGAAAGACAAAAACAAACAACAACATCAACAAAGAGTTAATACAGCAAAGTGAGAAAGATGAATAAGGACTTATTATAGAGTATGGATAACTAAGGTAGACAGATAGGAGGAAGGGGAGAGCTCTGGGCCAGTGACCACAGTTCCTTGTTTCCTCACAAATCCTTCCAAGCCCTTCAAGAATATATGTAAGTCACTGATATCCTTTTATACTGTTCTAATTTGATTCTCCTGCAGGAATAAAACATTCTGACCAAAAGGAACACAGAGATGGAAAGGATTTACTTAAAGATCACACTCTTTAAGGGAAGCTGAAGCAAAAACCATGAGGATAACAATTCCTGCTGGCCCATTCTGGTTTGAACAATGGGCTCTCCAGAGTAGGCTGGATCCTTTTATATCACACATAAAATTGTCAAAAATCAACCTGATCTAGGCAATCCTCAGTTGTGTCGTCTTTTCTCAGATGACTCTGTGTTCAGTTGACAATTAAGGCTAATCAGGGCATGTGTGGTCTTACTTCTGATATAATTGACCACAATAAGTTAAACTGTAAAAAAAAATAATGCTGCTAATCAGATGCTTCTACCTAGGAGACCATCTAGAGCATCCTAAAGAAAAGGAGCTAAAAAAGAGATAACAAAAAGAGACTGCATATACTCTCGGGGGGCTGAGATAAGAGTTAACTCTCTGATAGGATAAAGCTACAAGCTGGTCATGTGAATGTGAGAACAAACTGAACGGAGTCATTCCTAGCCAGAGAGATACTTGCAAGGTCAGAGGTAGCAACATTAGCTGACAGGCAAGGTCATTAACAAAACTCATTAGGAATGACTGGACAGAGGAATGGACTGGGTGGGGCAGGTCGGGGACAGCTCATGATCATCTCCCTGGTTGGGCCAGAGAGTCATGCATGGAGAACAAGTGGATCCTCCCTTGTGTCTGCTTATGATAGTCTAGACGATTAACCAACGTCAACAAAAATTACTTTGAGTATCTGCCATCACCCTATAGAAACCCCAGACAAAGAAATTCAATGTCTTGTTTCTTTCTCTTTTTCTTTTCTTTTTTTCCTTAGAACACCTCCCAACTCTCAGGAGTTTCTCATACTTTTCCTTAATTTGTCACTTTCCCAAAATATGACTTTTCTGTAATAATTCTCAGCAGAGCATGTTTCTGCTTTGAGGACCCCGATGTGAGTCCAAGTGTTTTACTCTCACGATCCTAAGACAGCAAACTTGATCTCAGAGTCACTGACCCAGGTTGACCTTTTGATGACTATGAGAGTCTGGAATGTTAGAACTCTGGGTCAATCAATTGGATCAAGGGAAAGCCAACATCTCTCAAAACCTGCATCACCACTGTGAAATCAAATGAAGACTATCCAAAAGGAGATCAAACAGAGGACATCTATTTAATGCTATGTACAGCAAGGAAATCAGCTACTATAACTTGTATTTTGGAAATTTCAAGTCAGACTAGAGAAAAAGACAGCCTTTTCATAAAGAAGAAAAAGAAGGGACTTGGATATTTATGATTAGATGTTTTATGCATGAAGGTAGAGGACAGACCAACCACTGACTGACTGAGGGATCATGGTTGGGAACTGGAATTCTTAGCAAGTCCTTACCTATACCAGGTGTAGGTTTTAGTGGTTGTGGCCCTGCAACCCAGTTCTAGAGTAATATACAGTCTGAGTATTAGCTGTGTGAATATTCTGTCCCTCACCATTAAACAAAGAAATTCCATATAAGTCAAAATGCTTGTTCCTGCATTCAGCAAGTTTTATCTGAATTCAGCAAGTTTTATGTGCATAGTATGTCAAAGCACTGTAATGAAAATAGAAAATAAAGATGACATTCATAAACGGGAAAGGCTGCATAGTTTGGACTGATTTTGAGAATTTGAGGAGATAGACTCTAGTATATCATCTTTTTATTATTGGAAGAATTATCATGGAAGTAATCTCCTCATATTATTTTTTAATTAATTAATTTGGTTTCTTTGCAACGGGGTTTCTATGTGTAGCTCTGCATGTCCTGGAATTGCCTTTGTAAACCAGGCTGGCCTCAGACTCATCTCTCCACCTGTTTCTGTCTCCTGAGCACTGTGTGCCACTGTGCCTGGTTAGAGGAAGTAACTTCTAGCCTGAGCTTTAAGAGTATTAGCTAGATAAGGTATGAACAGAGGAAAGTGGGCAGAGAAGTGAGCTCCAAGTTATTCATATGGAATAATTTTGATTTATGTGATTTGAAATAGAACTTACCTCATTCTTCCTTTTAATAAGCTGGTTTTTAAAAACAAACATGAATTGTCTATGCTTTCATATTTAAAAATCTATTTTGAAGAACAAATAAGCCAATAAACTGAGTTCTGCTGTGCACCTTACTTTTTTCTCCTCTCTTTTCTTGGGTAGGTAAATGCTATTCGGAAATCTTTAAGACTTTAATTGATTTGCTTTAAACTCAACTACTATTCATTCCAGTAGAACTCAAGCAGTCCTTCAACCCTAACACACATCTGATATTTCTTGCAGCGTGTTATTTCTCAAAGATATGAAAAAATTTCAATTTTCTTTCCTAGCCCATGTTCTGTTGCTAAAGCAAAATATCGAAGGCTGAGAAGTTAATAATAAATAGAAGTTTATTTGTCTCACAAGGATGGTGCTAGCCAACATCTGGAGAGGACTGCCTTAAATATTTTCACATACTCAAGCATATCAAACATCCTTGGGCCAGGCCGAGTTTTAGTTCCTGTTCTTACAAAGCTACCAGTTCTACTGAGGTGGCATGGTAGATAATGGGGACAGCATGATTTACTCTGAAGATCATAAGAATCCCAAGAGCTTTACCTCCTAATACCACAAATATACAAACTCATGGGCTCAGTTTAAAACACGTGCAATTTCGAATACATGTAGAACTATAGGACTTCTCATATTGCCTTCTTCTAAAGTATTTACATACTAAATCCGTAGTTACTTTTCACTACAAGTTTGTCCTAACATTCCAAACCTCTAATTAGAGAAGTTAAGGAACACAATCAGGATCTAGTGTGCAGGGACTTAATACTTTTATCCTAATAAGTGAGACTGGTGAATGCAACCTGGAGGTGATGATCTACAAGACACTACACACTGGCTTGGAGAGATGCTCATTTGCTCTGGCCTGACCTTGGTATGGGTGGAATGACATGGCTCCCGCCCCTGGAACAGGGCCAACAGGGTGTGGCCCTCCCTGAATGTTGATGGCTGCTGTGGGCTTAAAGGCCTGTTTGTATAATAATGTACATATTTTCACGTTTCTCCTTCAAGGAATGTCCTCCCTGTTAGCATTAATGACTCCATGATAATCAGAGACAGCATGAGTGTATGGTGTGTGTGTGTGTGTGTGTGAGTGTGTGTGTGTGTGTGTGTCTGACGTCTTAGCAAAATGATACCCCAGCAAAATGATAGCCCAGTGTAAGAGGCTAGGTGTGGAGAAGCATACTTGTAATCCTACCCTTGGAAAGCAGGGACAGGAAGCTCTCCAGAGCTCACTGCCAGCTGGTCTTGTTGAACCTGTGAGTTTCAGATTGAGTAAAAGAATCTCAAAAACTAAGGTAAAGGGTAAAAGTGGAAGTCATCCACATTTATCTCTGGCCTACACACATACACACCCATACCCACACTCACACTGATACATGCTCACACACACACACACACACACACACACACACACACACAGGCACACACACACACACACACACACACGCGCACACACACAGGTACACACAAGGGCACACCCACAAAAGGCATATAAAGAGCATGCATTATACAGTGACAGAATACACTGCTCTCTTCATTTGGAGTGCAATCCTCCACCTACCCATCCTGTTACTGTCCGTTCCTCTTTCTTCTCTCCCTCCTTTCCATCCCTACCCTTTCTGAGTTACAACATTGACTTGAGTGGAATGTTTAACTAAAGTAAAACATTTCTTGGGCAAGTGAGTAAAACATTCCTTGGACAGGTAAGGTGAGTCGACAGGTGAAGGCGCTTGCTATGTAAACCTGACAAGCAGAGTTCAGCCTCTAGAACCTGTCATAGAAGGAGAGAAACCAACTCCTGAAATTTTTCCTCTGCTTTGCGCATGAGTGTCATGGCATACACATGCTCCCCCAACATACACATCACACACATATACAGTAGACACACACTAAAATAGGAACGTTAAAAAATTCTCTATTTAAATTGTATCTTTCGAGTGAGTTCCAGGACAGCCAGAGCTATACAGAGAAACCCTGTCTCGAAAAACAAAAACAAACAAACAAAAAACCCAAAAAAACAAAACAAATTGTATTTTTTACCCTACTTCTGGGATTCCTCATAGGAGAACATAGGTTAACTATGAAAAGATAAACAGTTTTTGAAGAGAAAGGCACTCGCTGGTTCAAAAGAGAAAGAGAATTCATATTTATTGATGTACTAGATGCTACATCTAATACATTTGAGGCACTGGCATTTGGCAAGGAGCTTCTTTCTGTATCGTCTGATGGAGATGTGGATATATGAGAAGTAGCTCCCAACACACAGACTTTGGAGAACACAGCCACATACTTTTTTTTTTTTTTTTTTTTTTTGAAACAGGGTTTCTCTGTGTGGTCATGACTATCCTGGAACTCACTTTGTAGACCAGGCAGGCTTCAAACTCAAAGAGATCCCCACTGTCTCTGCCTTCCCAATGGTGAGATTAAAGGCATGCACCACCACTGCCTGGCACATACTTTTTTCACTCAACTTCCCTAACATGCCTATGAAGCAAGTGTGTTCTTATCTTCATCTTATGTACAAAGAATAGAAAGTACCAAAGGGCTAAGAGACTGGCTGAGGCTATTCACTTGCCAGACTGTGCCTTTAATTCAAGTGATCCCTGAGGCCACGGTTGCAATAGCCACACTATTCTGCCTTTCCAAAGGAGATGTGTCTCTAATTAATGATGGACAATTTGCCATTTGAGAAGAATGGAACTGGAAATTCAGTGCTCTCTTCTGGCCTGTACAGGCACCAGGCGCACAGTCATATGTGTACACACACACACACACACACACACACCAAACACCAAAACACTCTTAAAAAAAAGGAATAATGAAACAGTAGATTATCAGTACCTCGAATCCCAACATTATCAACTCACTACTATCTTACAAGGATCAAACAGAAACGTAAAACCTGTCTAGCTGTTTTCTGTCAAGGGTAAATTGAACAGGGCATCTGAGGTCCTCTGCAACCTCTTCTGTGAGCATCTGAACTAGCAAAAGCAACCTGATCATGATGTTCTCCCGTTAAATAACTTCACAACATCAACAGTCAGCTCAAAACACACTTTGGGTTGGTTTATTTATTTATTTATTTATTTTTTGGTTTATCGAGACAGGGTTTCTCTGTGTCATACTGGCTGTCCTGTAACTCACTCTGTAGACCAGGCTGACCTCAAACTCAGAAATCCGCCTGCCTCTGCCTCCCAAGTGCTGGGATTAAAGGCACATGCCACCACTGCCCAGCTCAAAACACACTTTGACTTTATAGAACAAGATAAAACAAGATGGTTCAAACACATCTAAATATGGCCACTGTGGCTCCTACTTCTTCTCTACAGTTTTAGCTTCATTTATTTCTTTATTCATCTATAACTTCTAGATACGGAAAGTGATAACTCCATGGGCCAAAGCTATCCTTAATTTTTTTCTTCTTCAAGATTTTTTGGTGCTGGTGATTGACCCATGGTTATGTATATGTTCTAACGCTTAAGTATACTAGCCAGCTCTTCTTTTTTATATGATATTTAGGAAAAGAATAGCTTTAACACTTTAAAAATAATTTTAAAAAACAAACAAGAAGGGCTGGAGAGATGGCTCAGTGGTTAAGAGCACTGACTGCACTTCCAGAGGTCCTGAGTTCAAATCCCAGCAACCACATGGTGGCTCACAACCATCTGTAATGAGATCTGATGCCCTCTTCTGGTGTGTTTGAAGACAGCTACAGTGTATTCATATATAAATAAATAAATCTTTAAAACAAACAAACAAACAAACAAGAAGATGTGAATGAGAGTATGCAGTCCACAAATCTTAAATGTTCTATTACTTCTTAACATCATCCCACTGGGACCATACGACTAACAGATGAATTTTTAGGAAACATACTCAGACCATATCTGAAATATAATGTTCCCCCCAAATAATGTAACACATATCCCAAACTATATTGATTAATTCATTAGACAATAAAAACAGGGTCCCATGCTGGCCTCAGCGATGTCCTTGAACTTGTGATCTTTGTACCTCTGCTTTGAGTGCTGGAATTACATGTTGTGTGCTACTACTTCCTGCTTATGCTGGACTGAGGATGCAACCCAGAAATTTTTTCACACCAGGAGAGGACTCTACTAACTGAGTTATATTCTTAGTTCATAAACCCAAACTGAGCAAGTCCAAGCTAACATCCTCTTATGGAAATTTTAATAGGTATATACAATGTGTGGTCTTCCTGTTGACATAGGCACATGATAGGTTCATGGCCGATGCTAGATAGCACACAGTAAGTGGACCTAGCATACTCTATTTAATAAGTATACATCAAAAACAAGAGTCAAAATCCTGTATTGCTCAAATACTATTTGTGGCACGTTTTGTATGGCCTGAAAGCTAAGAATGCTTCCCCAACCCCACATTTTCTGGGGGTTGTTTCAAAACAAATGAAAGAATGAAAGAAGCAAGGAAGAAATGAAGGAAGGAAGGAAGGAAGGAAGGAAAGAAAAAGAAAGAAAGAAAGAGAGAAAGAAAGAAAGAAAGAAAGAAAGAAAGAGTTAAGACAGAAAGAGAAAATGGTAGAGACCACCTCTAGACCATGAACCTTCTAACATTTATCAGCTGACCTTCTACGAAAACATGTTGCCACATCTTAGTTCAGAACTCTGAGAGATCTGCAATTTTCATTGTTTGCAAGCTGACAAGTTAGTCCACTGGTTTCCTGGGTGATAACAAAAACAGCATTCCCAGATAAGAGACAAAGCATGTCACAACTGGAGTCACTTTCCAGAGGGTCAGCAACAATTCCTTCTAAAGAACAAACTGCCTCTTAAAGGTCTTGCTACTGCTTGCCACTGCTACACCAGGGGCCATAGTTTAGCATGATTTCAGAAGGGAACAACCAGCTTTCTCACATCTAGCAAGATTCCAGGAATGGATTTGACTGAAGCAGCAAGGCAATGAAGAACAGACAAACACACAGACATGTAGAAAAGCAAGGATGGGCTGTCCAATAGAGAAACAAAGCCTCCAAGAAGTGCAGCATGTTTATTATTTACAGTCAAACAGGGAAGCTGGTTATTGCATGCAGCTGAACAGGGAGGCTGTGCTATTACATACAGACAAACAAGGAGGCGGGGTAATTACATACAGCTGAACAAGGAGGCACACTCAAGAGGAGCAGCCTTCAGGCCATAATCATAGTGTGGGGGTGGGGAGAAAGCTATGGTAGACAATTTCTGCATACACATCAACATCTGCTCCTGGACCAGGAAGGCTTTGCTATCCCTTTGAGCCTCAACTGGGGAGGGGATGGGATGGGGTATGGTGTTACTATTTTCCCATGGGTCTGGGGCACAGGAATCTTTGACACGGCTGTGCCTACATCAACAACACACATTCACTCAGAGCATCCTTGCTATCATACATATTTAAACCATAGAGTTGTGTGGCTAGTTAAAACAGCTATTCGGATCAGCAAACGAGTGGCATTGCAGCCTGGCCCCTTCTTCACAGTGGATAGGTTCATGGCCTATGCTAGATTGCTTCTCCCTGTTATATGTTCCTGATGGTCCTTGTTTGTAAGCCATTGGCAGAAGAAGATAGAGGAGGAGGAGGAGGAGGAGGAGGAGGAGGAGGAGGAAGAGGAGGAGGAGGAGAAGCTTTTAGGCAGGTTCAGTAGAGACCCTTGCAGCTGATGAGGAAACCCGATCAATTGCCTAGTTCAGCCTTCTGAAAGCCGTGTGTCCTGTTGACGACTGAGACCTTCTGGCTCAAAGCCGAGAAAAGTCTACAGAAAATTAAGTTGCAAATTAAACTCCAGTATTCTGTCAAGGCTGTGCAAAGAGTTCATTTTATATTCCTAGGAATAAGGTCTTTTAGGATCTTGTTGTTAGCTAATCAAAATTCCACTGTTTCTTTTTGAAACTGTTTAGCTTTCCAATGGTTTGCTTGTCCGGTTACCTATTACATGAAGTATTTACAGAGAGAGGCCAGGCAGAGGTATTTATCTTTGAGCTAGAACTAAGAGGATCAGAAGGTCTTAGGCCAATGTTTTTGGATCAAATATGCCTTGAGTCTCTCTTAAGAATTTTTCAAATACATGCCTTTAATTCCAGTACTCAGAGGCAGGCAGATCTCTGTGAGTCTGAGGTCAACCTGGTCTACAGAGCTAGCTCTACGACCATTCCAAGGTTACACAAAGCACTCACAAAGTGTGTCAAAAAGCTTTTTAAAAAGGAATTATTCAAAAATGCCCTCACTAGTTTTGTCTTTTGTCTGTGTTGTGTTTGATCTCATCTGCTCAGAATTGAGTTTGTCCAAGTTGGGTTTGGTGACAGGTATACTTTAGTGTATTTCAGGGATCTAGGCTACACAAAGACCATCTTTAGGAAATGTGTTCTCAAGTTCGTTTCAATTGAAAACTGCCTATTTTTTGTCAAAACCCACTTTCTCCCAGTGTTCACATTATAATGTTCATTCATCTGCTTAGCTAAATATCAGTTTTACCAAGGCTAAGTGTGAATGACAATAGTCATTTTCCTATTTTCAACAAGATTGTCCCTTCAAGAAATGCTTTAGAACAAAAATGGAAGAAAAAAACCTTTCTTGTGGAAATTGCATACTTTGATCTGAAAGAAAGAACTAGAGAACTTTCTCCAGCTAGGGTTGGAGGTAGAGCTCAGGTGGTAAAGTGCTGGCCAGGCATGCATGGAGTCTTGGCTTCAATCTTCAAGAGTAATCAAACTAGGTAAGTTGTCACATGCCTGAAATCCCACTCAGCACTCGGGAAGTTGGGAAACTTGGGTGTGTGAGGTCATTCTCAGACACAGAGCTTGTTCATAGGCAGCCCGAGTTACATTACAACCTTGCCTCAAAGCAGCAGCAACAGCAAAAGCAGAGAGAAAGAACATCTGAGGCATGAGACACCTTTTTTATATACCTATTTTTGAAGGTAAATAAATGCTTGTCCCCCTCCCCACCCCATGGTATAGCTAAACAAAGTTGGTAGAGCCCAAGAATATGTTCTTTAAATTAGCTATAATAAAACTCTAGAGCCAGCCTGGACTATATAGTAAGTTTCAGCATAGTTAGAGCTTCACTGTGAGAACTTATCTCAAAGAATTGAAAGAACAATAATGAAACAAACACAACTGCACTTTCTTTTCTTTTCTTTCTTTCTTTCTTTCATTTTTTTTTTTTTGTTTTGTTTTTCGAGACAGAGTTTCTCTGTGTATCCCTGGCTGTCCTGGAACTCACTCTGTAGACCAGGCTGGCCTCAAACTCAGAAATCTGCCTGCCTCTGCCTCCCAAGTGCTGGGATTAAAGGCGTGCACCACCACCACCTGGCACAATTACACTTTCATATGTGCATTTTATAATGGGTATTTTCCCATCAAATTTTCTTTTTCCTTTGCAGAGAAGCATAGTTAATCTTGCACACTGATCATTTGATATTTGCCCGAAGCGCTTTCCTTTTGCTCTATTTCTCTGTTTTGTTTTTCTTGGAAAGTTATAAAGATTAATTGATGAGCAAGCAAACACATCCAGTTGTGTGCCCTCATTTAGGAATATGTAGTCCAAAAAAGGGAGAATAACTAACTAATTAAAAATGGTGATAAACTTTTTGTGTTTATTTGGGAAACCTTGAAAAGTGTATTTATTGAATAGCCTTTGTTGCCATTGTCACAAGAAAACATGGCCTTAATTTCAAGGTGAAAAAGAAACATCTGGTATGATTTATTCTTTTTTGTTTGTTTGTTTTTGTTTTTTTCGAGACAGGGTTTCTCTGTGTAGCCCTGGCTGTCCTGGAACTCACTCTGTAGACCAGGCTGGCCTCAAACTCAGAAATCCGAACTCAGAAATCTGCCTGTCTCTGCCTCCCAAGTGCTGCAATTGAAGGCGTGCGCCACCACCGCCTGGAGATTTATTCTTTAAATCTTATATCATGTAAAAATAATGTCAACAGAAAGTTGTATTTTAAATGGGGTCAATGTTAAATTTATTTCAATGTAAAGTTTCTAAATCTCCTAAGTTGTTTTTCTGAGTCATTATTTATTTCTGTATCATTTTTAAACTCCAGGCTGGAATAGTAGCACATGCCTTTAATCTCAGCACTCAGGAGGCAGAGGCTGCTTGGTCTACAGAGTGAATTCAAATACATCCAGGGCTATACAGAGAGACTTTGCCTCAAAACCCAAAACAAAACAAAAAATTCTATATATGAATATAAATATGTGTGCCCATATTTTAAATATATATAAATAAATATATAACTATAATTGGTAAATGAAATGGATATATATATATATATATATATATATAAATTTTTAA
>NW_021604641.1:2911229-3068628 GCF_004785775.1 Grammomys surdaster | reverse complement strand
CCCCCCCCCCCCCCCCCCCCCCCCCCCCCCCCCCCCCCCCGGACCTGTAGGCTTAAGATATGAGACCCGGAAAGGACATGTTTTGACAAGAGCATACAAAGGAGTGAAAAAGTAAAACTTAGAAATTTGAAACTTTCAACATCAAGTCTTCAACAGAAGTTATTGTCTCTACATGTATGCACATCTAAATGTACATCTATAAAAGATTAGTCAGTACCCTTAATGCATTCAGTGCTTTCTATTGTAATGATAATTACTTTAATAATTAACAATGAGTGATTTGACATATATCAGTTTAGAGCAGTGGTTCTTAACCTGTGGCATGAGATCCTTTTGGAGGGTGTGAAAGACTCTTTCATAGGGATCACCTAAGACCATCAGAAAGCAGTTACATTTATAATAGCAGCAAAATTACAGTTAGGAAGTAGCAACAAAATTATTTTTTAGTTGGAGATCACAACAGGAGGTATTGAATTAAAGGGTTGTAGCATCAGGAGGGCTGAGAACCACTTGTTTAGAGGAAAAGTGATAATAGAGGCTAGTAAAGGAGGTTTAGGAAAAATTACAGGGAGCTGTGTTTAAATGGAGTCATACAGTTGAACCGTTGTAAGTAGGTGGGGGAGAAAGGCAGGGCTTGTAAAGCGGTGTATGTGTTAGCATTAAAGTGCTTGTATTCCCAAGAATACATTGTTTGATCACGAAGTTATATTTTAGTTTTGTTTTATTGGTCTAGTTTGAAAGATGTTAGAAGGATCATCTCCTTGAAGTACATCTTTTAGCTTTCAGAATATTGTTGAGGATGCTGTACAACAGTATCTTGTTTAGATACAATGTTATCTTGTAAGTTATACAATGTGCATCTTGTAAGTGCATCCCTAGTAAAACCTTCCTCTAAGTAGCTTGTTTTCTATGGGTAATCCTTTCCATTCGGCAGCTGGTTTTATTTTTTTTCCTCTGTTGACAGAGTCCAGAACTCAATTTAAGTTTTATTTTAAAATATGTATAAAGTGGAGTTGAAGCTGTAGCTCAGTTGGTAGACTGCTTGCCCTAGTATGTCTGAGGTTTTGCACTTGATCTCCAACACCACATATCATGAGATATGGTGGGGAGTACATGCTGTCCTCAGCTGTGTAGCAGATTTGAGGCCAGCTGGGATACATGGGACCTTGCCTGTCTTAAGAAAAAGTGTATATAGTATTTTTAATGTATGAATTTATGTTCTCCCCTCCTTTTCATTTTTGTCTTCTATCACTCCATTGACAACTCACTATGAAAGCTTATATTGCATATATATTTTTGCTATGTCAAATACATTTTCAGATAATCAATTAGATACAGATAAATGAATGCATGTAACTAAGGTCAAGTATTTAATTTAAGAATCTTAATAAAAGTCATGCCTTAATCATTTTAGGACCGGAAAGGAAGGCCAACCCAGAGAATACTACACGTTGGATTCTATCTTATTTCTTCTTAATAATGTACACCTTTCCCATCCTGTTTATGTCCGGCGTGCAGCTGTAAGTAGAAGTCATTTTAAAACTCCATTGATCAAACAGTTACAGATGACTTCACCCATGGGTTTCAGATGTGTGAAGTTGTCGGGGAGAGTGAAAATTAACCTGCTATGTGATTTATTCTGATTTTTTTAGTTGGCAATTCATTATTCATGTAAAATATATGTAATGTTTATGACAGAACTTTTAAAAGTACTTAAATTGATGTTTCAAAATATACATGGAAGAACTCTGATAATTCAGAACTATAGTTTAATTTCAAGAAAACTTAGTATAAAAATAATATGAATTTAGTCTAAAGTATGAAAATCTCAATAAGCACAACAGAAACAGATATTTATTTAGAATTTTGAACAAAACAGTTCTTTTTGTATTTTATTGACAAATGTATTGTTTTTTTAGTTTTATCTGCTTTCTCGTATTTGAAAATTTATTGTTGAGAGGAAATTATTAGGAACATGTAAAAATATCTCAGTTCACAGAGATTGTTACTATGAGGTTCTTCCACTGGTAAGGGACTTTTAAAAACTGCTAAGTAGGATTCTGAGTTATTTGAATTAGAAGTTGCAAATTGCCGTAAATTTGCAAATAAGATGGTTCCCCAGATACTTTCCTTGGGTATTGGGAGGACACAGGTCTCATGTAGCCTGGGCTGGCCTCCAGCAACTGTGTAAATGAGGACGACCTTGAACTTGTGATTCTCTTGTCTCTATCCTTAAGTGCTGGGATTAGATGTGTCTGCAGTCATGTCCTGTTAATATGGTGTTGGGCACTGAACCCAGGACTTCATGCTTGCTAAGCAAGTATTCTTCTGTGAGACACTGCAGCCCTTTAGCTTTTATTAAAAGTAGTCCTTATCAGATTCCTTTCTAGGATCAGACATAGAATTATTTTTGAGATATTGATATACTCAAACATCTAGTCTAAAAGTTGTTTTAACTTTACTGCATTGTATTAATTTGAAAGTGGTACTTTTATTTTTTAATATTCTTAAAACAAACTCCTTGTAAAATCATCCTTGTGCCTCCATCACTAGAGCTACTTTTTGACTGCCTAACACTACTGCTGGATTGCATTATGTTGTGTGAGATTTACTCTTACAACTGTTCCTTCAAAGTAGAGATAGTTGAGGTTTTTGAATAGTAACTTACTATTTGGACCGGTTGAGAGAGTGCCTCATCATTTATTTTGCTTTAGTAGGACTGTTTTTCTGAGTAAGAAACAGAGTCAGTGTTACATAAAAATCTTAAAGTTGGTAAGTAGTAGGGAAAATTAATAATTGGCTATTACATTATTTATTAGATCCTTAAAAGCCTAATAAAGCAATAATTAGAATTGTTTGTTAAATAATTTAAGTACTTAGAGATTTAAACATTACACACACACACACACACACACACACACACACACAGAGTTTTGTTTTGCAAGACAGAGTTTGTCTGTGAAGCCCTGGCTGTCCTGGAATTTACTCTGTAGACCAAGATGCCTCCAATTCAGAGATCCACCTGCCTCTGCCTCCCTATTGCTGGGATTAAAGGTCTGCCTAGCAAGACTATTCCTATGAGTGGTTATAGTTCATAACTAGCAGTTACCATTGTTACTGTGGACTCTAGGACTTACATTTATAGTCATATAAGACATAACCTTTGTTTTACTTAAACATTTTCTAAATGACATGGGGCAGAGATCTAAAATTCTGTAGCTTCACAGATTAGAGGTTGCTTTTTAAATTGCCACACTCCTTGCTTTATGTTGCGTGGTTTCTTCCTGGAAAGGTGTTCTGATCCTGGGGCCTTTTAGTGAGACCTGTGGCTTCTCAGGTGGCTCGTAATGTTGGTGTAAAGCACACTTTAAATGGTTCTGAAATATATGATCAGGCTTTGAGATAAGAATTTAAAGAATATCAATTGAAGCAGGGTGCTGATAGTGCATACCTTTAATCTCAGTACTTGGGAGGCAGAGGCAGGTGGAGCTTTGTGAGATCAAAGCCTGTCTCGTCTCCACAGTGAGTTCCAGGTTAGCTGTGTCTACATAGAGAAACCCTGTCTTGAAAAACAACAAAAAAAAGAACATTAATTCAGGTATGTGTAATATTTCAGGTATGCTGGTTAAAAAATAACAAGAAAAGAAATACTTGAAGGTTTTCAACTTGTGTGTGTGTGTGTGTGTGTGTGTATATATACAAATTTGTATAAGAAATATATATATTTCTTATATAAATAAAGTTTTTCCATATATAAGTTTAAGAAAAAATAAGTGATTTATTTTTTCAGCTAAGTCAGAAAAATGTATTTGCAAATAATGGGTGGAGTGACACAGTGGTCATTGTGAGGTAATAAGCTAGTGGTACTAAGGGTTCTCATCAGTTTAATGTTGATAATAGTTGACAAAGGTTTTAATCTATGTAATCCCTGGGGAACCAGTTTTTCTTTCATTCCATTGTTTACATTAGAAAAATGATAAGGAAAATTGTGGCAGTGGCAAAAATCATTGGCCCAAAGGTGACTTGATGCCTGCAGTATACATTTTATTTGTTTTAATCATCTTTTAAAAAGATTTGCTATTTTTTACTTACGTGTCTCTGTGTGTCTCTAAGTACACATGACTGACTGCAGGTACCACAGAAGGCCAGAGACATTTAACCCCTTTCACGAACTGTATTTACAGGTGGTTGTGCGCCATCTGTAACTGGGAATGCTGGGAGTCAAACTTTGGTCTTCTATAAGAGCAGCAAGTGCTCTAATTGCTGCGTCATCTCCACAGCCCCAATTATAATCTTTTACAAGTGATGATTTGTAGGTGGAGTAAAGAAAAACCACTCATTCTTCTAAGTTTATGCTCTCACACAAGAATTTTTCAAATCTCTTTTTCTCTCTGCTATTTGAATTTATATACACTCAAGGGAAAAAAAGAAATGTCGGTTAAATATTACAGTTAACATTTTTTTATAGTTTATTTTTCTTGATCTTATTGATTCTCAAAATATATACTTACGTATTTATGTAGTTCAGTGGGAAGAATTTTAGTTGAATAGTTAATGAGGTTTGGTCTGTGTGGTGGAAAAGCACTACAGATACTGTATAAAGTGAGACAATATTGGTACTACTGAAAAGATGTGATCTTATAAGTGCTAAGAGAACAGTGAAGCCAAGGGTTGAGAGCCTGTGGTACTTGGTAAAAAGATAAAAGTTATTACTTACTTTCAAACAACTGTCTTGGATATATCTTTATGGAATTTCAAAAGTAAGATACTGAAAATTAACATTTGAGAAATTTTCTAAATTTTTAGATGCTTTAAAGCTTTTAAAAATAAATACGACTTTAAATACATGTTACCAAAGTATGTTAGATTCAGAGATTACATGGTATTTTATCAAGTTTCATAGTTGCTTCTATTTAATATCTAATTTAAAATTTTGGCTTCAGACTGAAAATATTCCTGTGGTTAGAAGACCTGACCGAAAAGATCTACTTGGATATCTCAATGGGGAGGCATGTGAGTACTAAACTTGCTCTCACTCTTAAATATTGAAGTATTGTTTTTTTTTTTTTTTTAAAGCTTTCCTATCAAAATAATTGTAGTGGGAAATTTTGTATTCCATTAAATACATTACCAGAATCTCTGTCTGTGTGCTTCTCCCTGAAGTTGCACAAACTTGTCTCTTTTTAGGTTGCCACTCCCCCCTCATGTGAGTGTTCTTTTTATGCTGTCAGAGACTTGCCTTTGTACATTACTATTTCTGTCTTGCTTTACTGTTTTCTCCATCTCAGTCATTACATTTTAGAAGAAATGTAGAAGAGATGTATGCTTTAACAATTATTGTTGAGTCCACATTTCTATCACTGTTTCCTTTTTATTACTGTAAGAAGGAAGAGTTGACAATCATTGCTTATTTGTTACCTCTTTCTTGAAGTTCCTCTGCCTAGCTTTCATCCTCACAGTCTCAGTAAAGTCAGAGAGATTTGAGAATTACCACATTTTTTTGTTTCCTTTACCCACTTTACCTATGAACATTTGATAGTGTTAGATACTTTACCTATGAACATTTGATAGTGTTGGACACTCGCTTCTTTAAAGCCCTTCACTTGTGACATTTGGGACACCAGCCTTTGGTTTTCTTTCCATTTGTTCATCTTTCTATATATTTCTTGTCATGTCTATGCCTGTTGCCTTAGGGTTTCTACTGCTGTGATGAGACACCATAACCATGACCAAAATCAATTTGGGAATGAAAGGATTTATTTCATCCTATAGCTCATAGTCCATCATCTAGGGAAGTCAGAGCCAGAACTTGAGGCAGGAACTGATGCAGAGGCTGTGGAAGAGTGCTGCTTATTGGCTTGTTCCTCATTGCTTGCTCAGCCTGCTTTCTTATGGCCTCCAGGACCACCTTGGTGCCCAGGGTTGGTGCCCAGGGTTGTTACCACCTGCATTGACCTCGGCCCTCCCACATCAGTCGCCAACGTAGAAAATGCACTACACACTTTACCTACAGATAATCTTACTGAAACATTTTCTCAACTGAGGGTTTCCCTTTCCTAATAACTTGTGCCAAGTTGACATAAAACTAGCCAGGACACTTCTTATGGCTTGAGTTTTCTTTTTCTCTTGAGACTCTAAAAATCTCTAGGTGACATCTTCCAAGTTTTATGCTGTATATATCCTGATCTGTTCGCGTTGCTGAATTCCAAATATAGTTGGCCTTTGAGCAGTTTGGATTTAATAAGTACAGGTCCACTTATGTGGTGTGGATTTTGTTTTGGTTTTTAGATTTGTGCCAGTCTTAAAAAACATTAGCCATCACAAAGAAATTATGAAAAAAGATGTGTTGTGTTGTATACTAGCTTAAACAAAAAGAAGGTATTTCATAAATGTGTAAATGATTTTTATTCATTTATAATACAAAAGTTTATTAGACATAGTTAAAACTTACCAGAATTTAGGCACAGGGGTCTATTTCTGTTATATGATACCATTCACTGTTGTGAGAAATGTAAACAAATATAAGATGCAGTATTAAGTCATAACTATAAAATCAAGGGTAGTATGTTAAAGGTTTATAGTCATTTGGTACAGTTGTAGTAAGCTCAGTCAGCATAGCTATCTACTAAACTGCCACGTGATGTAATCTTATAATGCGATCACCTCTTTAGATTATTACATATTATTGTACGAAGTGATTTCTGGCAGTTCTTAGATATTTTTTCACCATATAACATGCGTACAGTATTTTAAAATATGGGTTATTGTCGATTATATTATTAAGTAATTTCAGGTAAACAACAGTTTTTTTTTTGAACAGTTTTTTTGAGAAGTCAAATTTATGCGTGAGTTTTCAAGGTAATGAGAACATCAGTGCCCCAACCCTCATATTTAAGTGTTAGCTGCATTTTTTCTCCTACTGACTCTTCTTCATATTTATTAAATTTACTGTTGTCCTCTTCCTTTAAATGTTTTACAGGCATCTGAAGTTTAACATGTTCAAAATAGAGTGCCTAATTTACTTCTTTCCATCTCCACCCACATAAAACAAAACTGAGTCTGTTGTCATCTTAGGAGTGGTGGTACCTTACATAACCATGCAGTGATTTAGTCCTTAAATCCTGGTAGGAAATCGTTTTCTGACATATCTGTAACATTTGTAAGTCCTTTCTTCTGCCTTGAAAACCATGGCAATGTTTCCTCTACTGCAACCCTGACTCATTTGTCTTCTAAAACCTTCTTACATAGTCCTACTCTTTATTTTCTACAACTTATTCTGTATCTAACAAGATTTATTTTTGAAAAGTATTTAAATTTAATTGCGTCATTTACCTACTCAAGGCTCTTTGTGGTTTCTACAACACTTTTTGTGAGGAAAAAGCTCATGTGTCTTGCCCTGCAGACTCCATGATTTTGTTTCTGCCTAAATCTCTCTGACGTCATCTTCCCTCAGTCTTTATCACACACAGCCGCCGGGTATTGATCTTGCAGTTGGTCTAGATAATCTCAGAGCCCCAACATTTGCAGTTCTCTCTTCAATCGTCTGTATTGTCATTAGGCTCTCATCTCCCATCAATGCTAAGATACTCTTCTGTCAGTGACTTTATCTCTGACCATTCTAAAATACAAAATGACTCATACCTTTCTTTATGTAATAAAATCCTATTTATTTTCCAAAAAAAAAAAAACAACAAAAACCAAAAAAAGACATACTTTTACCTGAGATTATATTTATTGCTTACTTGAATATGTCTGTGGTGTCTTTTGGAGAATGAACGTTATAGGAACATTTGTTTCAGTTGTTTTATTTATTACTCAATGAAGTTTAGAACAGTAGTGTATAGTAGATACTTAGCTGAATGAATGATTATTTTCTTATAGAACATACATAAGTTGATATTATAGAAATAAGCCTCATCTTCGGATGGAATTTATTACCAATAAACCAGTGATAACATTTTGTTACACATTCTATTGCTTATTTTTAAGCTACAATGTTGGTGTGTAGAGAATCTTGTGGATAATAGGGAGACCTCCAGGATTGTTTTCTTTTGATATTTTCTATTAGCAAATGTCTAACTCTTTATACTCCCACTCCCAATTGTATGTATGTGTGTATATGGTTGCATGTACCACAGCTTGAATGTTGAGGTCGGAGAATAACTTGGAGGAATCAGTTCTCTTCCACCTTTATGTAGCTTCCAGGAATCAAACTCAGATTGCTAGGTTTGTGTAGCAGGTGCTTTACTACTGGCCTTCCATGCTTATTCCTAAAATTACATTTGGGCACTGTGCAGATTGCAAAATCTTCTTACTTTTATATGAGGTAAACAAAGAATGAGGAGGAATACCTTTCCTGCAATTGTGATGGGAAGATTGAAAAAAGGCTTCTAATTTTTTTTTTGTCTGTTTTGATTCAAGGCATATTTAATTATTTGGAACATGAGAGTCATAATATACCTGTTTTATATTATATATATGTATATGTGTGTGTATATATACATATGCATATACATACACACACACACACATATATATATATATATATTTTTTTTTTAGGCTCACTCTTATTTTCTCTCCATTAAAAAGTGTGTTGAGGGTTGGAGAGATGGCTCAGTGGTTAAGAGCACTAACTGCTCTTCCATGGGTCCTGAGTTCAATTCCCAGCAACCACATGGTGGCTCACAACCATCTATAATGGGATCCAGTGCCCTCTTCTGGTGTGTCTGAAGGCAGCTACAGTGTACTCCTACAATAAATAAATCTTAAAAAAAAAAGAAAGAAAAAAAAGTTTTGAAAGGAGCGTAGGATTCTTCCGTTTTACTAAGTGTCTAAGATGCCTCTGGTAGATAGGATCACTTTGGGAGAGCCTCAGTGAGTTGTTTATCCACATCATTTCTTGTGTTTTTCCTAGGATAAATTTAGTTCTCAGATATATCATTTTGTTAATTTGTGAAACATGTTACTAGGTCAATGAAAAAGTTGAACAACTGTTAGTATCATGTTTGTAGGCATGTTATAATTAATAACACAGTTATTAACTGTTAACATGAGTTAAAAGCATGATCTCAAAAGTCTAGACAACTTTTTTTGAACAGTAGAACTAAGAATAATTTTAAATTTTATTTGGTGAAATTGCGTGTTGTAACTGTATGAGGAAAATAATGAGCAAAGACTAATCATTGTGGAGTGGAGAACTTACAGACCTAAGACTGAGAAAGTGAGTCAGTGTTAATAAAACGTCTTTGCTATGTTGGATGAGAAATACAGATGTGAGGCTGCCTAGCCTTATAGTGTGATGGCAGTGTATCTGACTTTAGAAATACACATACCAATTTAATACTGAAATGAAGACATGTTACATCAATGGCAGAAGGTGGAATTTTCAGTTAATATTTTGATAAAAATAAAACAAGTTCTGTGTCATTAAAAAAAGCCCTCTTAAGTTGGAAAATGTTTTAACTCTTGTATAAAAGAAAAAGGTCAGAAGTACTAGTTAACACATAAAGTGGGACCTTGGAAATAGATAGATGCACAAAGGGCTTAACAACTTGAATAGTTACAGAATTGACAGAAAAGGTAATCACTTGTATATATAATTATTGTATAATAATTATAAATTTAAAGGATAAAAAAATCAGGTCTTATGCGTTGCGGTTTGTCAATGAACCCTGGTGAGGTTGTCAAGAAGCATTTGGCATTGTTGACTGTGACACTTTATACCCTTCCCATCACAAACAACTTAGACACCCTACATTTGGAAGTGGCCTAGAGCTATATTTGAAAATGTAAAAAGTGGCAGAAGACTTAGAGTTGAACTGCCTACTCCTAGGGAAGCAGTCAAATGAGTTATAGTTATTCCATACAATAGGAATTACTACTGGAGTGGAAGGGGTGTCTGAGCTAATAATCTTTTGTAAATGGGAAACAAGTTTCAGAATATTGTGCATATTAGGCTGCCTTTGTGGAAAATAGTATAAATAAAATATAATTGTATTTCTTATATCTGTAGGATATTCAAGATAATAGCTACTTATATAGGGGAATAGGAACTTGGTAGAAGGGACCAGGTTCTCTCTCTGTCTCTATCTCTCTCTCTGTGTTCATATTTTTATTTTGAGGCATTCAAAAATAAAATAATTTGAAGGTTAGTTGGAAGTTTCCTACCAATTGTGAATAAGTACAATTTGCATGTTCTATGCTATGTGCATATTTAAGTATTTGGGGGAAGCATACTTTTTAAATGTGTTTGCTATACCAGAGTATAGTCTGAAATGGCCAATTAACGTCAGTAATTAGCATCTCAGTGGTTTGTAAACTAAAGTTTTAAAAATAGTTGTTCTTTCACAGACTTTCTAATTCTAATTCTGAGTAATCTTGTTAATAAAATTCTGTTATGGAGCTGCTTTTGAAACCATTTTACCTGGAGAAATTCTCCTATGGATAAAAGAAATAAAGCAAAGCTTGAGCACTTCCCTTAGAATAACACCCAAAATATATATGCTCACATACCGATTTGCTTATATGATTTTTCTTTTCCATTTTCAGCAACATCAGCAAGCATAGACAGGAGTGCCCCCCTGGAAATAGGTCTTCAGAGGTCTACTCAAGGTACACCTGTCAAATCATTATCTTGAACATTAAACAAAAATCCCTTCTATAAAGTACACACTTATTTATATTTATTTTTGTTGTAGTCAAAAGAGCTGCTGATGAAGTTTTAGCAGAAGCAAAGAAACCACGAATTGAGGTAATAAAACTCTGTTTAAAATAATTTGTTTTGTTATTGAAAGTGGAATTGTGTAGAATAAGAATTAATGGGCTGGGCAGTAGTGGCTCATCCCTTTAATCCCAGCACTCAGGGGTAAGCTGAGGCAGGTACATGTCTGTGAGTTCAGGGCTAGCCTGGTCTACAGAGCGAGTTCCAGGAAAGCCAGGGCTACACAGAAAAAATCCTGTTTTGAAAAACCAAAAAACAGAACCCAAAACAAAACCCAAAAGACAAAAACAAACCAAAAAGCGTTATAGTAATTCTAACAGCTTTTTTTTTTTTTCTGAAAAGAAATATAGATTAATAGGTAGCTTGCTTATGTTACTGTGTTAGCTCTCAGATCTAAGTTCTGTGATAAATATGCCAGTTTCATTTGCTTTGCTATTCTTTGTTTTATTGATGAATACCATGTCCTACATCTAGAGTGAGAAACTATTATCTGTGTTAAAGGATGTACTAAATTTTCTAGATTTTCAGGGTTCTGTAGTCTTGATTGCTGTACCCCCATCTTGCTGTTCTATTAATATTATGGGGAAGCCTTCATAAATCATACCTAAAAGGATAGATATTCTGACAAAACTACATGATAATGGAGGCCAGAACTGGTCTCGGGGCTTTTGTTTTGCCAACTTGGAGAGTAAGGTAGTATGGAGACATGCATTACTTTTCAGGGCTGTGAATGTGAAGTACTTACTAGTGCATCATTAAAATACTACTGACACAGGTTCTAGATATCTCATGTTTTAGTGGGTTAGAATAGTGTTCTGGTAACTCTTCCTTGTCACTGTGACAAAATACCTGAGGAAAATAGCTTTAAGAAAGGTTTGCTTTAGCTCATAGTTTTAGTCCACAGTTGCCTGGCCACACTGTTTTTGGGCCTGTTCAAGAAAGAATGTGGCTTAAAGGCATAGTGGATGGCTTGCTGAAGATAAGCATTTCAGAGCACAGCCTGAGCTTCTTTCAGGCTGGCTCCATTCCTACAGGTCCGTGGAATTCATCAGCTCATTAGAGGTGTAAGAATCCAGCTGCCTCTCAAAAGCCCATTAAATAGCAACCATCTATTTAATATCTGAGTCTTTTCAAGATATTTTTAGGTTCTAACTAAAACATTTACTTGAAATACAGAACAGGTAAGAAATGTAATTACCTTTAGAGTATCTATTGTATAGTGCTGGTAACTAATAACCTACATATTGTATTTTGAAAAACATTAAGGAAGAAGTGTTCTCAGTACAAAAAAGTGGCAATATGTAAAGTAATGACAATGTTAATTATCTAGATTGAGCTATGCCATAGAGTATGTGTATTTTAGAAGATAGTATTATTCATAATGTGTACTTTCGAACAATTAAAAAAATGCTGTTACCACTAGTTGGTCAACAATTATTATTAATTGGTCAATTATTATTACTATTATTAGTTGGTCAATTATTATGAGCAAGATATCCTTTGGAGTTTTAATTATATATAGAAATAGTAATGACTTATTAACAAGCTTCATATTATTTATATGCACAGGAAACCTCTGGATGTAGAGAATAATTTGTTAGGAATTTAAAATCTGGCAGTTTTATGAATCTGCATTAGTTTATAGTAAAGAAATATCAAGTATGTTGGTTGGCAGGTACATACAGTGGATTTAGTAATAATGTTATCGTTAAACAATGTAATTTTAGTAAGTATTTTTTTGAGATGAATTGGGAGCCTGGTACTTTTTAAGTCATGATAACTAACTCATTGTTTTGGATCTATAGAAGATACTATTTTAAATGTTTTAGGCGTATTAAGTAGTGTACTCTTTACTACCACCCTTTGACTTTGGGAGCCCTAGACTCAACAGCTGTGAGGTATAAGTGTAATTTATTCTCCCATAGTAATAGTCATCTCAGAAGCTTACTGCTAACCTAGGTGTAGTCCTGGAAGCTTCTAGCTGCTGTACAATCTAGTCTAGGCCTAGAATGTTTTCTGCCTCTTAAGATATACACGGCTGAGTAAGATCACCCTTTCTAGTTCTTTCTGAACTCTTTTGGCTGGTTTAACTCAGCTGTTCTGGTGCAAATTCCTCTCCAAGCTGACTGCTTGATTCAGTCTGGCTTCCCTAAGTTTCTGATTGAATTGCTTTGCCTGGCCTCATACTAACTTTGGCAATATGTTCTAAATTTCTGTCTCCTTCTCATTCTCTGGCTCGTTCTGTCTTTACTTGTGTCTAGCTTGTTCTCTCTTCAACCTGTCTCTGTATAACTCTCCTGGTAAAACTGCTTCTGAATTCCATGAACTGACTGAACTGAACTGACTAGAACTCAGATATCTGCATGCCTCTGTCTCCTGAGTGCTGGAATTAAAGGTGTGTACCACCACGCCTAGACCTAAGCTTTTCTTTACCTGAATCTTGCTGTATACCAGGCTTTCCTTGAATTTAGAGATCCACTTGCTTCCTTTTCCTGGGATTAAAGTTGTGTCTGTATTTCTGCCAGATCACAAAGACCTAGGTCTGTGGATGTGATCTTTTACTAGAGCAGCTATGTTCTGAATTAAGATTCCACAGCAAAGTGACTTGCTGAGGTTTGTACAACCAGAATTGAACCAAGACACTCTGGTTGCTGAGCTATTCTCCCCTACTGAGTATGAATTTTGTGGCAGGAAAACAAAATTTCCCTATTTCCTCATATGAAAGAAGACTCTGGCCACTGTTAAAACAGTGAGTGCATTTAGTGCCATCATTTACTTGGACATATGAAAATATCACAATGTAATAATTTAAAAAAAAATTCAACACCCAAGAAAAGTTAAATACTAAAGCTACCAGTAACTTAAAACATCAGCGGGAAAGAGGAAAAAGAAAACATGAGGTTAGGGTTTCTGATTTGATGAAAATTTAGGTTGTACTTTTAAAATTACTAATTTCTTGAGGACCTTGACCATCGTGGATTATAACTTTCTTACAAATGGTAAAAATGAAAATGCATGCTAAAATATCTTTGCATTTATTTCAGCTGATGTGTCTGATTTAACATTTTTACATGGTAGAAAACTAATAGGGCATGAATTGTAACCTAGTATTTTTTCTCTTTTGAAGTCTTAAGTATGCTAGTGTATATAGTTTCATATACTCTTATTTATTAACCTTGAGTTTACTCCTTAGCTATTTGTTGAATATAGACCTTGACCTAAATAGGTGTCACTGAATTGGATTTTTTCTTAATTAGTCGTATGCTTTTCAAATTAAATTTCACTTGGCTTTCTAAGTTAAATATTTCTCAGGTTGACCTTAAGCAACAAATTCTTTTTAAACTCTTGATGCTTGTCTGCTGGGATTATAGGCATGAGCCACACATCCTTGTCAGATACGATTTTGAAACAGTCTATTGGGAACTTTATAGGAAAATTTTTATGTTCCAAGGAACTTGCTTTGACAGCTATTAACTTTTTGCTTCTAGTGTTTTGACTTCTTATTTGGTAGATTTGAGGATCTGTGGCATCAGATTGAAAAAAAAAAATTGACATCCAAAATGAAAAAAATTAACTTAGAAGACTTCCTTTAACAGTTAGGTATTTTTAAATCAGGAATGGATCTTTAGGGGCTGGTGAGATGGCTCAGCTGTTAGTATTTGTTCTAGCAGAAAACCTAGGTTCAGTTCTCAGTACCCACTAGTACTTCACAACCATCTATAACTCCAGCTCCTATGTAAACACCAGGCATGCATGCGGTACACGTACATTCTGTAGGTAAAATTCTCAGTACACATAAATCTAAAAAACATTTTTTAGAAGTATGAATTACACACACACACACATACACATACAAAAACATTTTTTTATATGAAAATAGTAGTGGTTGGGAGAGCACACAGAAATAGGTGTCTGGGCACTACATTGTAAACTTACAGATGATTTTTCAGTAATTTTTTTTAAGCTTT
This sequence comes from Grammomys surdaster, assembly GCF_004785775.1. Lineage (NCBI taxonomy): Eukaryota > Metazoa > Chordata > Mammalia > Rodentia > Muridae > Grammomys > Grammomys surdaster. The sequence goes on along the minus strand of NW_021604641.1, from coordinate 3,053,940 downwards.
TTGATGATGCAAAAGCAATACATACATATTTAGAAGAATTATTTTACTTTCAGCACAATATTCAAAAATAAGTAATATAAGATGTCCAACACTTTAAAATAAAACAGGCTTTGTATTATATAGAGGCTAGTGTATATGTTCAAGTAAACAACACTAAGCCACAATATTTAGTAGGTAAATGTGTAAAATACATTTTTGGCTTGTGTTTTAAATTTGCTGTGATATTTTAATTTGAGTTCCCGTTACTGTAATGAAACACCATAACCAAAAGCAGTTGGGGGGGAGAGGATCTATTTGACTTCCACATCCATTGTCCATCACTGAGAGAAGTCAGGGCAGGAACTCAATCAGGACAGTAACCTGGAGTCAGGAGGGGTGATCTATAGGCCTATAGGCCAGTCTTATGAAGGAATTTTCTCATTTAGGGTTCTCTCCTCTCAGATGACTCAAGCCAGTGTCAAGTTGATGTAAAAGTAGCTAGCACATGTGGTTTATTAGAACTTAGCCCTATTGTAAGTCAAGGAACATCAGAAATCCATTCCATACTTAATGATCCAAAGTACACTTGTCTCTGTGTAAGTAAAAGGTGACTTAAGTACAATATTACATGGAACTGTACTGTAGTAATTTTGGTAAGAAGTTTTATGTAGTGATTTCCCTGTGTAAGGTAAGTAAAACGTAAAATGTTACTAATCACTGATTATTTTTAGGATGAAGAGTGTGTGCGCCTTGATAAAGAGAGATTGGCAGCTCGTTTGGAAGGCCATAAAGAAGGGATTGTGCAGACCGAACAGATTAGGTAAGAGTTTCTTAGGCAGTATAGATTTTATGTAAAGATATGTAGAAAATGAGATGTTTTAGATACAATTTACAATTTACGTTTGCATCTTTATTCATTGTATGGCCCTGTTCCCTAAGTTTAGAAGAATGCAGTTGTCCCTTGGAATTTATTGGGATTAGTTTTAGGATCTCTCCACAGATTATGAATACCCAGAGGAACTCAAGTCCCTCAGGTAAAATGACATGGTATTTGCTTATAACCTATAGTATAAGAATCTACCCTAGATTACTTCTATTTTAGACTTTCCATCAGTATGTCATATATGAGATGACAATATGAGAACAGTCGTAGAAGAGAATATTTATTTTGCATTATTTTTAGTTTAGACGGACATAGTTCCACTCTCAGACTCGTGTGGTAAGGCAGAGTATGTAGGAGGGACCATTGTCATTCACCTCAAACAGCATGTAGGAGACAAGTGGCGGGTGGGGAGCGGGGGATGGGCTTTGTTTATAGAAACTAGGACCAGAGAATGGGTAGCCTCAAGGACTTAATCTCAGAAAACCACTTCTTTGCTAAGTACAACCTCCTAAAATATTCAGAAACTTCCAAAATAGCATCATCAGTTGGGGACCAGGCGTTTAACACATCACTTATTCAAATGCTACATTATATCTGTGGCTCCCAAGGACTCATGTTTGTTTCATAATATGAACTGTATTTAGTCCATCTTTTATAGCTCTTAACTATGAGTTCCTATAAATTTTAGTAACATGTTCCATACTTGTAACATACAATAATGCAGAATAAGCATTCTTATTACAAAATGAAGAGAGGAAGAGTAGGAAAGAATGGGAACAAAGAAACCAGAAAGCAAATGTTAAATCCTATAAATTCATGTCCACCAATAGTGACATACATGTGATAATATGATATATATGTTTCAGTGGGCTTGAGCAGCCCCATCACCGTGGCCTGGCTTACTACAGTCCACATGACTTATCCCCTAGGCCAGCTCTGTGTTTTGCCTTTAACTTGCTGTGGCTTATGTTCTATGCTCTTTTGATGTCTCTAACTTTCTAAGCTCTGTATTGTATCTCTAGTAAAGAGCTTTATATATTGTCTCAGGCTCTGCCACAGAGTGTTTGGCTGTTAGGTCTTCCATTGAAATCTGGTGGAAATATCCATGACCTTTTAACTTTGGCATTCTTAATGCCTGCAAAACTGTCATGATATGATCTGCTACTAGTCACTGGGGACCTTAGAATTATGGTTTTTGTGTTCTTTGAATTCCTAAATGACCAAAGCTGGGGAAAGATTTTCATATGAGGTTCCAAGTTAGAGGGACATGATGATTTCAAAGCAGTCTTTCAACTGAGTTAAGTAAAATCTTTGTACCCTAAGTTTGCAGTAGGGTCTAGTTAATTCCTGAGATAACCCTAAAAGTGTCTTTCCTATTTTGATACAAAGTACTGGGCTTTAATAAAAACAAAATCATGGCCCTAATTGCATCAACAGCCATACTTTACTGTGTCATAATATGAATTTTATTTATTTATTTATTTGTTTGTTTGTTTGTTTTTTAGAGACAGGGTTTCTCTGTATGGCCCTGGCTGTCCTGGATGGAACTCACTCTGTAGACCAGGCTGGACTCGAACTCAGAAATCCACCTGCCTCTGCCTCCCAAGTGCTGGGATTAAAGGCCTGCGCCACCACTGCCCGCCCGGCATGAATTTATTTTTTTAGTACTGCATTTTTCCAGACCTTTCCTGTTCTTTTGTCTAAATTTATTACAATAAATTTGGCCAAACCAGCTAGTAGTATCCATGCTGAGCTGCCTTGGCATTTCCTCTGCCTTACTATTATTTTTAATTTTAGCCCCACTTAAAGTCTGGGAGCATGGTCAAAAATATGACAGTACTTTGCAACAGTATAACACGAGTGATGTCTGTGTTAAGTCCTAATAGAGTCCTTGCTTTCATATTCAGTGGCATAATTAGTCAGCCTCAGTCTTAGAGCATTTTCCACAAGAATTAAGTTCTGCCTATATAGCATTTAGGATTTATCTACTCCATCTCTCCAAACTTAACAAATTCATGGGCATGTGATGTGCCACATCTTTCCACAAACTAGTTCCTGAAGCTTGTAAATGGAAAGATGCAGCACATCACATGCCCATGAATTTGTTAAGACACTAGTGTCTGTACACTTTCTACTAATTTTCTCGGTTAGACTGTAGTGATAAATACTTGAGACATATAAAAGATTTATTTTGTCTCATGATGTCAGAGGTTGTAGTTGGTGTTACAAAACTCCGTTGCTTCTGGACTTATGTTTCTGTAACATCTAGTGAGGAAGGAACAGTGTGACTTACCTTGTGGCCGGTAAGTGTCACATGTGAGCACTGACCAGCCCACACAGCTGTTTTTCTTTCTCTTGCCCCTATAGAGTTTCCTCTTTTCTGTCCCACAGTTAGTTAGTTAGTTTCTTTCTCTCTCTCTCTCTCTCTCTCTCTCTCTCTCTCTCTCTCTCTCTCTTTGTTTTTGTTCTTGTTTTTGTTTTTGTTTTTTTTTGAGACTGGGTTTCTCTGTGTAAGAACAGCCCAGCTCTGGCTGTCCTGAAACTTACTTTCAAGGCCAGCCTGTAGTTGAACTCACAAAGATCTGCCTTCTTCTGCCTTCTGACTGTTGGGATTAAAGGCATGTATCATCACCACAGGGTCTGTCCCGTAATTTGACTATGGATTTGTAACATTGTAACATCCAGGAATTTTTAATTACGCAGCCAGCCAACCTTGTAGAATCTTTAGGCATGACTTTCTTTGTTCTCTGTAAACTTTACATTGATCAAATTTTTTTTTTTTTGGTTTGGTTTTTCGAGACAGGGTTTCTCTGTGTAGCCCTGGCTGTTCTGGAACTCACTCTGTAGACCAGGCTAGCCTCGAACTCTCGAACTCAGAAATCTGCCTGCCTCTGCCTCCCAAGTGCTGGGACTAAAGGCGTGTGCCACCACCGCCTGGCTTGTATTTTCTTTTTTAGAAGATTTATTTATTTTATGTATATGAGTACACCGTTGCTATCTTCAAACACACCAGAAGAGAGCATTCAGATCCCATTACAGATGGTGTGAGCCACCATGTGGTTGCTGGGAATTGAACTTAGGACCTCTGGAAGAGCAGACAGTGCTCTTACCCACTGAGCCATCTCTCCAGCCCCCTTAAATTATATTTTTCATTGAATTTTCCTTCCCTCCCTCCTTCCTTCCTTCCTTCCTTCCTTCCTTCCTTCCTTCCTTCCTTCCTTCCTTCTTTCTTCTCCCCCCCTTCATACTTTGTAAGTTCTTTGTAAGTACTATTAAACCTATATATTTTATTCTTTAGACAAGAATTTTTGCTGCTCCTGTTTGAGAGTTGTTATTAAGATTATTATGAATATATATAAAATAATATAATATTGAAAACTGGGCTACTGGGTTGTTTTTTTTTTTTAAGTTTTAGGCTGGTTTAATTTTACTTTTTATGCATATGATTATTTTGTCTACATGTATTTCTGTGTACTATGTGCCTGGTGTTCACAGAGGTCAGAAGAAGGCATCATGATCCCCTGGTAATTGATTTATGGATGATTGTGAGCCACCAAGTTGGTGCTGTGAACTGAATTAGGAACCTTGAGAGAGCAGCCAATTCTCTTAATCTTTAAACCATCTCTCTAGCCCCTGGAGTACTACTGATTTATTGTCTCTGGATCTTAAAGAGAAACACACCGCAAAATTGAAAGCACTAAGAAGTGTACTTTTTTTTTTCATTGCATACCACAATTTTTATTTGTATCATTGTTGATAAACAAAGGTATTTTTAAAATAAGACTGTACCTCTGATGATCATTTATTGTTGTGAAAGCATAGCTACTCTATGCTTTTTTGCCTATTTAAGAATCAAGTGAATTGAAGACATAAAAGCTCTTCAAATACGTGTATTTCAGTTTGTGATTTTTTTTTTTTTACTTCTTACAATGAGGTTTTTTTTTTTTTTTTTTTTGTTTTTCAAGACAGGGTTTCTCTGTGTAGCCCTGGCTGTCCTGGAACTCACTCTGTAGACCAGGCTGGTCTTGAACTCAGAAATCCGCCTGCCTCTGCCTCCCAAGTGCTGGGATTAAAGGCGTGCGCTACCACTGCCTGGCATATAATGAGCTTTTAATTAAGCATGGTTTTGTCTTCCAGAAACTAAAAGGATGATTGTGGCATATAAAGTTTCTCTTCATTCTGTAGTCTGTTGCATATGTGGCTTATAGCTTTAAAACCTTGAAATACATTTCATAAAAAAATTCAAGCTTTGAGTTTTTTAGCAGAATGATTTTTTAATCCCAATCCAGGGTGACCTATGTGCTTGTGTATAATTTTCACATATGTATATGTATGTCTATGTATAGGTATAGGTACACTGGTAAAGACTCAGGGCATATAAGCAGAAGAACCCTTACTATTTAGTTCTACTCTACTGGGGAGATTTTTTTTATTTGTTTGTCTGTCTGTTTATTTTTCGAGACAGGGTTTCTCTGTATAGCCCTGGCTGTCCTGGAACTCACTCTGTAGACCAGGCTGGAAAGCCACCTGTCTCTGCCTCCCAAGTGCTGGGATTAAAGGTGTGCACCACCACCGCCTGGTGGAGATTTTCTTTTTAAAAATCAAAATATTTTATAATTGTTGTTACTGTAATTGTTTTTAATTTTAATGAAATGACTAATTCAAGGCTAGAGAGATGGGTTTGTGGTTAAGAGTACTGGCTGTTCTTCCAGAGGATTCTGGTTTGATTGTCAGCTTGAACATGGTGGCCTACAACTGCCTGTAGGTTCAGTTTCAGGGAATTTAATGCTTTCTTTTGACTTTCGTGAGCACTAGACATTCAAATGACACACAACTGTACATGTAGGTAAAACACTCATACTCAAAAAATAAATAAACTACTAACTTGGTTTTAGAGTATTATCTATATGAAGTGTTAACATGTAAAAGTCCTATGTGACCATAACATAACAAATACACAATTTTATAGAGAAGCTTATTGCCATGTGCAGTGGTTTTGTTTCTTCTCTCAGTCAATTTAAGTGCCACAATGTATATATTATACTGAAAGAATCTTAGCTGTGAAATCTAAAAAATAAATTACTTTTAGGTCTTTGTCTGAAGCCATGTCAGTGGAGAAAATTGCTGCAATCAAAGCCAAAATTATGGCTAAGAAACGATCTACTATCAAGACTGATCTAGATGATGACATAACTGCCCTTAAACAGAGAAGTTTTGTGGATGCTGAGGTAGATGTGACAAGAGATATTGTCAGCAGAGAGAGAGTGTGGAGGACAAGAACAACTATTTTACAGAGCACAGGAAAGGTAATTAAAATATTTTACTCATTCTTTGGAGTGCTATAGGATTGTTTAAAATTAATTAGTAGATTTCAGGTTTTAAGTTTTATTTATTTGTTTGTACAGCTAAGGACTAATTCTTTGAAACTTTTGTTCCAAGCAAATGTATGCACTTAAAGTTTTGAAATATAAGAATTTAAATGGGGGTCTGGCAATCTGAGGCTCATTCAAACCATGTAAAGATGGAAGGAAATCATTCACTCAACAAAGTTTTTCTCTAATCTTGATACACATACTGTAGACCTGTGTGCACACACCATGTACATTAGTTTAAAAAAATTAAAAAAAATTGATACTAGATGCTCTAATATGTCAACATATCTCTTAAAGATGAATCAGTTCTGTGAACATATTTTTCTCTCTGTTGTGGGCTTTCCTCTGAAGTTTTCTTAGAAGTTGATTCTCCATTGATGCATAGTTGCTATAAATGGTGGCTTGATAGAGACATTTGAAGAAGTGTGTAAGATTACTCTGAAACTCACCCTAATTTTGGAAACACTTTGTTTAGAGACCCTCTGGGCTATTTTGGAGGTAGTGTTTTTTAGTGGTTTGGGCCTGCCTTTGCCTGCTAAGTACAGTGGTTTTGATTGTTGAATAATATTAGGATTTTAGCTTCTAACTTACTGTATCATCTTGCTAAGAATAAAATTACTAGAAAAGGAATGTAAGGGAAATAGTTATTTCTGTTCATTTCATACTTTCACTTGTCTTACATTTAAGACGCATTCTCCATGCGCTATAGAGATGACTCAGCTGGCGAAGGCCTTTGTTCTGTAAGTCTGGCAACCTGTGTTCAGTCTCCAGAGCCATGTAAAGATGAAAGGAAAAAACAAATTCCACAAAGTTGACCTCTGGGCCCCACACATGGTGTGACATATATGTCTCCACATACATACCATGCATGTGTGTACATACACGAGTAGAAATAATGTAAGTTTACTTTAGACAAAAAGGAACCGTTTTCCATAGCCAGTAAGATAGCACAGAAATAAAGGGGCTAGCTATGCAAACCTCATAACCTGCATTTGATTTCTGGAACCTGTGCAAAGATGAAAGGAGAAAACTGACTCCACAGTGTTTTTCTTTTAGTTCTATACTTACACTGTGGTGCGTGTCCTCGTACACATAATAAAAAATGACCATTTTTCAGAGCTTAAAATTGCAAAAAAATGTGAGGAGGTTATGAATAAACATTTCACGGTTCAGGTTTTTGTTATTTACAGTTAAATGATATTATTCTCATTTTCATTGTGTAATTGGCTAATACCTGATTAACACTGTGATTTGTTAGTTTCTTTGTTTTGTTTTTTGAGACAGGGTTGCACTGTGTAGTCCTGGCTGTCCTGGAACCTGCTATGTAGACTAGGCTGGCCTCCATCTCAGGAGAATCCACCTGCTTCTGTCTCTGCCTCTGCCTCTTGAGTGCTGGGATGAAAGGCATGTGTCATTACGACTGGCTTTTTTTTTTTTTTAATTCATTTTAACTTAGTCTTAAACTTACAGGTTTTTAAAATCTAAAATATTAAAAATTAAATTGTTGATAGGAGCTTTTTTTTGTCAACTCTAGGTGGCAGGATTGTACCATTTTAAGTGTTACAATTTAATGTTGGTATCTTATAAAAAACAAATCATCTAACTATTGTTTGGAAGCGAGGTTTGCTTTTATAAATATTAACATTTAAAAATAAAGTTAACATTTTGATTGCTTATCTCTAGGTATATGTAGTTTTCATCTGCCAAATTCTAAAAATATCTGTAGATAATTAAAAGGGGTATGGAATTTGGAGTATGGAATTTATGTGTGTGTGTGTGTACATGTGGAGGTCAGAAGACAGCTTGTGAGAGTCACTTCTTTGCTTTCCCCGTGTAGATTCCTGGGCTCAGGTTGTCAGGCTTGGCAGTGCTGGCCTAATGTAGACTTGAGACTCACCTTCATTATTGCCTAGTATCAGAATTTTATTTTCTGAATTTTAAGGAGCAAGAAAATTCAAGTTTTTATTCTTCTTATACAGTTAATATACCCTAGTTAAAGCAACCTGATTTTATAGTATTAAATTATATTAAATGTCTTACTCTGTTTTGTGCTGCTATAACAGAATATCACAGACAAACTTGTAAGCAAACAGAAATTTCTATCCCATGAAATTATGTCTTATTCTGTTTTGAGCTGCTATAACAGAGTATCACAGACTGAGTAATTTATAATGAATAGACATTTCTGTGGTTCACCATTCTAGAGGCTGGAAAGTCCAAGATCAAGGAACTGCATCTGATGAGGGCTTTGTTACTGCTTCAAAAATGGCGGAAGGTATCACATGGGTGAGAGAGAGGGAATAAAAAAGAGGGCTGAATTTATTATTTTATCAGAAAATGACTCTTAAAATCACTTAGCCATTCATTTAGCCTCCACTTAATCCATTTCTTAAAAATCCCACCTTTCAGTAATACTGGGTTGAGAATAAATTTTGCAACATAGAACACTTGGGAGATATTTTTAGACCAAAGTAATTTATTATTGAATCATTGGTATAAAGAGTTCTGTACAAAGGAAATAATCACATGTAATTCTTGCACACAAAACTTGCTGATGCTATTTGGATTGATTTTTCTAGAGTTTATGTCTCTCATTCAGCTTATCACTTTAAAAGTGATCTGATTTTCTTGTTTAAGCAGTAGGACTGAAATTTCATTTGCATTTGGCACTACGCTGATGTTTGCAGTAAAATGGTGCAGAAGCCATAGCTGCTAAAGTGGCTGATACTTGGCATGAGTCAAGGCAGTCTCACCCGACATTACTAGCAAATCATGGTGTTCTTTGTTCACCTGGTTTAACCTTAATTAAAGAGCGACCTTAGAATATACCTAGTGAAATTTAAATGGAATAGTCCTGTACACTAAAAAAAAAAAAAAAGCTGTGGTTGCTTTTATGAACAGCATTTGTACTGTGGCTTGGGTTATTAACTAAAGAAACTTTAAAAAAAGGAAACCATTGTATTTTATTTAATGTCTGTTTTTCACACTTAGAAATTTTACAGACATTCTCTTGAAAGAGTTTGTCAGGAAATGCAACTGACTAGTGATAAAATAGGAGCTTTCCTGAGAAAATTAAAATTTTGGAACGTTTAAATGTTGAATAATACAATGTCTTAGTTTGGAGTGTGTGCATAACTACATTACCCAGTGATGGATATTTTCCTGAGGATCAATGGATGAAAAAAATTATTTAAAGTACAGATAGACTGATAAACTTTAAAATAGTAATGCAGAATATTTATGGATGTGGTTTCTACCTTCAGTACATTTTAGGAAACCATTTATTTTGGTATGATAGCAAAAAGGAATATATTCAGCTATCTGAAAAGTTATCTTAATGCTTCTACCTTTACTGTCTGAGGCCAGATTTCTTCATATCTTTGACCAAACATGATAACACAGTAGATATATAGAAGTAAATATGAAAATGCAGCTATCATTTAGTAAGCCAGATATTACACACACTTATAAAATTTCAAGTTTTAGTCTTTCTACTTTTCAGGTACATTTTAGAAATAATCTTTATAAAACATATTATGTTTGTATAGAATCTTGCTTCTTTTTTTTTTTTTTAAAGGAATTCCTAATTGAAAAAATTGTCAGTTTTAATCTTTACTGTGATAAATTTTGACTTTAGCTTAAAGGCCTTTAGAGTCTTCAGTAGTTTCCAATATGGCAAAGTAGTTCTGAGATTTATATTTGATGCTATAAAGAAACAGGAACTAGTTAGTATCATAGTATATGGTAATTATACTAGTGGTATATAGTTAATATTTAAATTTCTTATTTTGTGTACATACTTTTTACATAATATTTAATATGCACATATCAGGCAGTGATTGATGCTTTGGTCCTTAGGCTCACAGGATGATACTGTAGTACAGGGTGTAATGAATGACATGCAGGATAAGGTAGGTATTTAGCAAGGGGAGGTAACTTATCCAGAGTAAAAAGGAAAAAGTGTATTTCAGAGTAGTACAGTACTTGGAGGCCATGAGGTTAATGCTAGGAATACCAAAGAAAAAAACAGGAACAAAAGTGAGAAATTACATAGTAAAAACTAGTAAGGTAGATGGATTGATAAAGTGTGACAAGGAGTCAAATTTGTTTCTTTTCTTTTTTTTTTTTTTTTTAAAGATTTATTTATTTATTATATATGAATACACTGTAGCTGTCTTCAGACACACCAGAAGAGGGCATCAGATCTCATTACAGATGGTTGTGAGCCACCATGTGGTTGCTGGGATTTGAACTCAGGACCTCTGGAAGAGCAGTCAGTGCTCTTAACCACTAAGCCATCTCTCCAGCCCTGTTTCTTTTCTTAAAAAGACTTATTTTTATTTTATGTGTATGAGTGTTTTGTTTTCATGTATGTTAGTATACTGTGCACATGCCTGGTGTCTATGATGGTCAGAAGAGGTTGTCACATTTCCTGGAACTGGCATTTTGGATGGTTTTAAGCTGCCATGTGGATGGTGGCAACTGAACCTGGGGTGGCAGGGAGAACAAAAAGTACTCGTAACTGAGCAGCAGTATCACCAGTCCTCACTCAGATTTCTTTCTTTAAAAATAATTCATTCTCTCCCTCTCCCTCTCCCTCTCCCTCTCCCTCTCCCTCTCCCTCTCTTTCTCTCTCTGCACCTACACACAAACACACACCACAGCACACACATGCATGTGCACAGTCTTACAATGGTACAAATGGGGAAGTCAAAGGATAATGTGGAGTTGATTTTCGTCTACTTTTACATAGGTTCTAATGATTGACCTCAGGGCTTACGTTACAAGTGCTTTACCTATTGAATTACCTTGCTGGCCCCAGAATGCTTCATTTCTAGAGAAGAAAATTGTATTATATTTGAAGTACATGAGAGCAGGAGCCATGTGTTTGTTGATTATCATTGGATTTTCGTGTCAGTTAAGGTAGTTTACAGTAGATACTCACATATTCCTTAATTCATTGGATGATTGGTAGGGGCGAGAGTCCCAAAGTATTCTTAGTCATTGGGGATACTGTTAGTCATTAGGTAAAAATTCAGGGGAGAACAGTGTATCGGGGGCTAAAGAAGGTTATTTCTTGAAGGAAGGAGGAATAATCACCTAGTCAGCAGTGCTAGATATTCATGGACAAGCTTATTTGTGATTACTTTCCACCTTTTCAGATTTCAAAAATGTGCAGTGGCTCTTACAGATATCTGTAACCTTTGAGCATTTTAGGAAGTCTGTGGCAATCTGAATATAACACAGGAATTTATTACACTTGGAGGATTTAGTAGCTCCCTTCGAAACAAATGTGTTACATTTAAATGCTTTTTCTTGGTTATATATTTGAGTAGATGCAGAATAATACAAATTGTATTTAGTTGTTCTAAGTATAATTTGTAATAACCACACTCAAAGTAGTTGGCTTTTATTTTTATATGTCATTGTATTACCTTGTTTTCTTTTGACTCAAATACGCAAGGGTAGGAGCTTTATAGAAGGTTAGGGCTGGGGATATAGACTAATGTAGAACACTTGCTTGACTATGTGAAGGTCTAGCATCAGGAGTGAGGAGGAAAGATACTTAGCTCAAGTTTTGGAAGGTTGGACAGCTCTACCTGTTGGGTTACAGCACAGAAAACTAAACTAAGTACTCAAGTCCAACATCCATCTTTCCTGATAGCAGTTACTAAATAACATAATTGTTCCTCATTGAGCCCCACTTTTTAAAGGCTCCTCTACCTCCACATTCCCATTCTTAGGAACAGCTATCTAACATAGGAATGTTTGGGAGACAGACCATTTCCAAATCATAGCAGTTATAGTACCTTATGAATTAGGAAAACTTAGTAGGAAGAAAGTTTCCATATAAATCGCTAAATGGATAAACCTTTGCACATGTATGCTGGGTTTAATTAGAATCTTTTCATGTTTTAGAATTTTTCAAAGAATATTTTTGCAATTCTTCAATCTGTAAAAGCCAGAGAAGAAGGGCGTGCCCCTGAACAACGACCCGCTCCAAACGCAGCCCCAGTGGTAAGAATCTGCTTATATTGTTGTTTTTAAAAAGTGCCAATTGTGTTTGTATTTTAGTATTGTAATGTTTACATTTTAAACATTTTATATCAGTCTGTTGTAAAGTTTTGTTATTTCAGTATACTTGAAACATGTAAAGACCCTCTCCATTTTTAAAAGTTATTTCAAGACTTGCGTGGTGGCGCACACCTTTAATCCCAGCACTTGGGAGGCAGAGGCAGGCGGATTTCTGAGTTCGAGGCCAGCCTGGTCTACATAGTGAGTTCCAGGACAGCCAGAACTACACAGAGAAACCCTGTCTCGAAAAAACAAACAAACAAAAAAAGTTATTTCAGCAGTAATTTGGGTTTCTTGAGAAATACCTTGGCGAGAGTCTGAAAAGAAGTTAGTTAGGAGAAGCCTTCAAAGTAATTATTTTAAGTTAACCATAGCTGGCCTACATGTTGGTTGAGAAAATTGTAAAAATTATTAAAAATATGTCATTGTGACCTTCCAGTTTGGACCTCTTGTTTGATATCTTTGTTGACCATTCATCTTGATATGTTTGATTTTCCTTGGTATCTGCTGTATGGTCCCTTGATATTATTGCAGGTTTAGCACCTCTGATGGTTGACTGGCTCACCATGTGAGGTGTCACATAGAACCCTTCAAACCCTAAATTCATGCATGACATGCAATATCCATGGAAATTTGAAATATCCTCAAGTTTGCTGTCCTTCGACCTCTTCTTAAGACTTAAGAAAGGCAAAAAGTACAATTCAAATTGATTCAATTTTATGTAGAATTTGGAAAATTTGAGAGTACTAAACATAGCCTTGAAAGTTATTAGTAATTTTATTCATGAGGTCATTCATAGTTAACGTTTAATGATATTGAATTATTGGTAATACTTAGATATATTTTTAGTTGGCTTACTACAATTTTTTTTTCTCTTTTTTTTTTTCTGAGATAGGGTTTCTCTGAGCCCTGGCTGTTCTAGAAGTCACTTTGTTCAGATTACCATTAAGGAGAGAGTATTATTTCACAAACTCATTTAAGCAATTAAAATGCATCTGCTTACCATATTATTCCTGCAGTTTTGATAGATGCATACTTGAGAGTTCTTTTATTCTTGGTGTAGGGATGGTCATTTTCATTTTTGGAGCAGCCCTGGTGGCTGTCCTAGACTCACTTTGTAGACCAAACTGGCCTCCTGGGAGCTGGGATTGAAGGTGTACGCCACCATGCCTGGAGGGATGGTCATTTCAGACAGCAAATATAATATTGAATATTGATTCCTAGTCATCAAATGCCAAGTAGTCTACTTACTATATTCTGTCTTCTGTGCCATATTGATAATTACATTTATTTTAAAAGTGTCCCTATCAGGTTTTAATTATGAGTGTTAAATAAGTAATACTTAAAACTATTAACTGGCAACTCCTTTTTTCTAGGATCCTACATTGCGTACAAAACAGCCTATTCCAGCTGCTTACAACAGATATGACCAAGAAAGATTCAAAGGCAAAGAAGGTAAGTTGCTTATCCTATATCTTCTTCTAGTCATGGTCATGCTGCACTTTAGTGGTAGTATAGTGTGATATTTAAGAATAAGGCTTGTCAGGGCTGGGGAGATGGCTTAGTGGTTAAGAGCACTCACTGCTCAACAATGTGTAATGGGATTAGGTACTCTCTTCTGGTGTGTCTCAAGTGTACTCATATTTAAAAAAAAAAAGAATAAGGCTTATCAATTAACTTCTGTAGTATAAATCTAGTTCAGTCATCTGTTTTTGTAGTGAAAGGTTTTTTTTTTTTGGTTGTTTTGCTTAAACCTAGTCAAATCTATTCATTTATGTGTTATCTATCGTTGACAGCTCTGATGTGTAGTTTTGACAGAGGTCATCCTGCAACACCTAAAAATAGTATTTAGATTTTACAGAACAAAATTGATTAGTCACTTGTTGGTATCTTTGATTCTGGATCCAGATGGTTTGTGTGTGTCTCAGTTAATTTTTGTGGATTTATTGTTATTTTGACTGTATTCTGTCTGTTACTGTGTATCTCTAATTAAATATTTATTAATAATACTATTAACCTATTTCACAGAATTACTTTGAGGATAAACCTTGTGGTAAAGATGAAGTTCCTAGTGTAATGTTTGATAATATAATAAAATACTCACAAATGTTTGCTATTATTGATGTTAATTTTGGATATAAAGAATTTTGGGCCGGGCGGTCGTGGCGCACGCCTTTAATCCCAGCACTTGAGAGGCAGAGGCAGGCGGATTTCTGAGTTCGAGGCCCCCCTGGTCTACAGAGTGAGTTCCAGAACAGCCAGGGCTACACAGAGAAACCCTGTCTCGAAAATTGGTTTCATAGAGTATATGTTCTAATCTTTTTATGAGAGATCATATAGCAAGTATTTTTGCAAACAATAGACCATATATATGCCTCTGTGTCATCAATAAGACTGTGCAGTTGTAGTGCAGAAACAAGAAGAATCTATGTGTATACTGGGAGAAGCTGGAGTTGGTCCTTACAGGATTAGATATGTTACGAGGATCTTTATGTAATTCATTCCTTCCAAAACACCAAAGTGAATAAAAGAATGGATCACTGTCTTTCTGTAGCGCTCATTCATCTTTATCTGGTAAAGGAAGTCAGCACACACAATTTACTGCATCAAAACAATACATCCTTTTAAAAAAGTTGCCCAGAGACTTCAGATAAACAGAAAAAAATAGCTAATGTTCAATTGTTTCTATTTCATATCTTCCACAGGGCAGTCAAGATGAGTGAAGATCTCAAGAGAGACTAGTGAAAGCCTCGCCTCATTAATATTTTGTTAATAAAGAAATGGCTCAATTATATTAGATACACTGTATTTCGAGTATTTAGATACTCGAAAAACCAAAAAAAAAAAAATTTAGGATGGAAAATGTCATGTATTAAATATGAATGTGTACAGTCATAGTTATGCTCCAATTTGCAACAAAGCATGAGAACTTATTTTGGGACAGCCTGATTGACAGTGTATCTAATATAATTGAGCCATTTCTTTATTAACAAAATATTAATGAGGCGAGGCTTTCACTAGTCTCTCTTGAGATCTTCACTCATCTTGACTGCCCTGTGGAAGATATGAAATAGAAACAATTGAACATTAGCTATTTTTTTCTGTTTATCTGAAGTCTCTGGGCAACTTTTTTAAAAGGATGTATTGTTTTGATGCAGTAAATTGTGTGTGCTGACTTCCTTTACCAGATAAAGATGAATGAGCGCTACAGAAAGACAGTGATCCATTCTTTTATTCACTTTGGTGTTTTGGAAGGAATGAATTACATAAAGATCCTCATAACATATCTAATCCTGTAAGGACCAACTCCAGCTTCTCCCAGTATACACATAGATTCTTCTTGTTTCTGCACTACAACTGCACAGTCTTATTGATGACACAGAGGCATATATATGGTCTATTGTTTGCAAAAATACTTGCTATATGATCTCTCATAAAAAGATTAGAACATATACTCTATGAAACCAATTTTCGAGACAGGGTTTCTCTGTGTAGCCCTGGCTGTCCTGGAACTCACTCTGTAGACCAGGCTGGCCTCGAACTCAGAAATCCGCCTGCCTCTGCCTCCCAAGTGCTGGAATTAAAGGTGTGTGCCACCACTGCCCAGTGAAACCAATTTTTCAATTAAATTCTTTCACTGATAGTCACATAACCTTGATGAAATTTAAGCAGTGCCTGTTACGTTTCAGTAACACATGATGTATTTATATCATTCTTTTACTGGTAAAATAGTGTCAAACACCCAAATTGACTGGCGTTAGTTGATTGACCATAACAAGAGCCAAAACAGGAATGAAGAATACATTGCTCTGTATGTATAGAGTAAAACATTTACTTTTAGAAGAGAAAGAGCATGTTGCACTTGTGTTCCTGCAAAACTCATCACTGTTAGAGCAGGAGTTTCTACTCAATGTAAACAATATATCCGATAGATTAAACTTTGGAACAATTTTTTTCTAATTTAGGAACTTGCTATTTTACATGCGTGTAAAGGTACAACCATGTAGTAGCCAGTAGGAAAAAATAAAGGCATTGTAAGTTTTTTATTTAGTATTTAAAATTTTTATTTTATTTCATTTTTACGTATATGGATGTTTTGCGTATGTGTATTTGTGCACCACATATATGCCTGATGTTCATGGAGCCTGAAGAGAGGATCAGATCCCTGGAAACTGAAGTTAAAGCCAGTAGTTGTGGGCTGACATGGGGGCTGGGAATTTTACCTGTTTTTTTTTTTTTTGTGTGTGTGTGTTGTGTGTGTGTGTGTTTCCCAAGCATAGCTACTGCATATACTGCTGAGCATTCTTTCTAGTTCTTCGGTGTGATTTTTTTAAAACAAAATTTGAAAGTTAATCTGAACCATATTCTATGTAATAAATGCTTTGTCATTTATTGAATATGTTTTTGCAAGTGTCTTAAAGTTTTTAATCTTTAGGAATATTTGATAAAATGTATAGTATATTCATGGCTTTGTTATGTTAAGTGTAATATAAATTGTGATCGAAAGTTTAATCTGGGTTGAAATACATAAATCATAGTAGACTCTTTGTCTTTGTAGAAACGGAAGGCTTTAAGATTGATACTATGGGCACCTACCATGGCATGACACTGAAATCTGTAACGGTAAGTTATTATGACTG
Organism: Grammomys surdaster; assembly: GCF_004785775.1. Lineage (NCBI taxonomy): Eukaryota > Metazoa > Chordata > Mammalia > Rodentia > Muridae > Grammomys > Grammomys surdaster. Next base: position 3,036,991 of record NW_021604641.1, on the reverse strand, counting down.
CAGACGTTGTTTGTTCCAGGTGTTTTATGTGAGTAGCAGATGGTAAATTTTTATTCTCTAGCATTTTTTTGTTGAAACATTTATTTTTAATGACCATTGTAGTGCTAATAGATCTGTGTGATATTATTTCATTCATTAGTGTTCTGCCTTTTTTCTCCTTTCTAGTCTAAGCAGAATTTATATGTATTTTGAGTAATTTACAACTATGATTATGCTGTGTCATTGCGATGTTTAAAGTCACTGAAGAGTTGAACATTATACTGGCAATTTTTTAAAATCTAGTATCCTATGTTATTTAAAATGTAATTCTCTTTGGAAAAATCAGAATGGGATTAGATGTTTAGACTGCTCAGTGACATGGGATCAGTCTCCAGATCAGCTAAAGAAGTAAATAGAGTATAGTACTGGATGGAGTGCTTATAAAAACTCTCGATGGAACCAAATGTTTATATATTCATGAATACAGTAAGTCTTTGACTCTTAGCTAGCTCATTTGTTTCTTTTCTTTCGCTTCTTTTTTTCTTTTCTTTTTTTTTTAATTTTTTTTTTTTTTTGAACATGAAATGCTTTTTTATAGCATGTTTTACAAGGGGAGGGGGTAAGAGGGGCCAGGTGGTGGAAAAGTACAGAATCTTCTTGGCCTGTGCCTTGAAACATGTCATGGTCTATACGGTACACTGCCTTGAATTATGATCTACCTGCTATTCTTCAGAAGATATGGTACACTGCTTGAGTTATGGTCTCCCTGCTATTCTTCAGAAGATATGGTAAACTGCTTTGATTCTATCTGCAGTTGCCAAGCAGGATCTTGCAGTTGCCAAGCTTCAGGGGACATTGTGCAGGTTGGGAGAGGTAGGGGGTGAGGGTAAGGGCGAGGGTCCTGGCTTCTGGCATCTCCCCCTTCTCTGTTTAGTTAGAGAAGGCGTCTTATGATCAATCCCAACTATGTGAGTTTTGAATTTGGATGTCTAATTATGGGGGGTCTTTGACAAGTTCACAACCCCAAAACATTGATGTGAGACGAGTCACATCGATGGTCGAAGGCTTTAGGCTGTCGACGATGGGCAATGTCAAGGGACCCCGAGGTGGGTGAAAGGAGGGTGAGAGCCCTGTCTTAGGCCATGTAGGCTGCACCCACTCCCAGCACCACGCACTCCTTTTCGGCTGCATTGGGTGGGCCCCTGCGCTTCTTTTTTTCTTCCCAGCCCTTTCTCTTTTCCTCTCCTTTCTTGCTCCTATGTCCTACTTGCCCCCACAATGTCTTTATCACTCATTCCATATTGTTTTTAGCTTGGACTTAAAACACTTGGGCTCCTACTTCCTTTCTCAACTTTCTGAGTAGCTGGAACAATAGGCTCTCTTTAAATTTTTCATTTTTAGCTATTCAGAAATAGCTTGGCCAACTTATGCTTAATACTTCTAATTATTATGTAGTAAATGATAGTTTTGATGATATAAGTCTGGTATATTTATCATTTTGCATTTTTATATTCTGATGCATACCCCTTATACTTTAAAAATCTATGCGTATGTATTAAGTATGTATACTTCAGAACTAAGAGTGCTACTTATTTTTGTCCTTGGTTGTGAATTATCAGAGACTTATAGACCTCACATGGCAGGAAATAATAGTTAAGATTTAATCTTTTTACTTAGAATTTGCCGTAAAAATCTATGGAAAAGTTTGATTTTTTTTTTAAACTTCAAATTGGGATTCTATAAAATACTAGTATTTTGCTAATATACTTGTTTTAAAATACCAGATTTGTTTTCATATTGTACTATTGAAATTGTGTATAGGGTAACAAATTCATTCAACAATTTGAGTACTTGTGTCAGGTGTTTAATTCTGAATACTACAGGTGAAACTGCTTCAGAAAGCCTACTCTCTGAGGTCAGAGTTGAGTAAGTCCTGCCAGGAGAGCATTCCCTGAAGGAGCAACAGGGTTAAAACTGACTTAGTAGACAATAAGGCCAATGTTTGCAGATTAGGGAGAAAGAACGAAATTAGTAAAAAGTTTAATATAGGCATCTTATGCCTTTTGGTCTTTTGTGATTTCAGAATGTAATTAATAGTAGTTAGGTCTAACGTAAATTCTTTATTCGTTTGTTTATATTTTTACAAAGTGGTCTCACTATGTGGTTTTGACTGGTCTGGAACTCACTGTGTAGACCAGACTGGCCTTGAACTCGGAGGTCCACTGCCTCCCAAGTGCTGGTACTAAAGGCAATTACCATTGTACCTGGCTTGAGTGAAACTCTTATGTGATTCAGTTAGTTGCTTTTGTGGAGACAGAAATTGTCTATTGCCGATTCCTAACGTGTAACCAATAGTAGTTAAGTTCTTTTTCTTTTTCTTACTCTTCCCTTCCCTTCCCCTCCCCTCCCCTCCCCTCTTCTGTTTCATAGCTCTCAGTGCCATGGTATTTGTTTATTATAAGAGCATCTAAATTTAAAGGGTGAATTTAAATAAATTTATGCTATGAGTTTGAAAAATAATTTATACATATACACACACAAAGACTAATCAAAAAGGGATTGCTTTGGAATGTAACAAAAAGTCAAAAGGTGGTCAAATGAATAGTTTTATTACTTTAGTAAATATTTTGAATCTGCTACTTTTTGTTGTTGATGATGTTATTTTTGAGACAGGATTTCTCTGTGTTGGTTCTTTCAAGACAAGGTCTCAATATGTAGCCCTCTCTGTCCTGGAACTTGCTTTGTAGACCAGGCTAGCCTTGAACTCACAGAGACCTGCCTGCCTCTGCCTCCCAAATTCTGGGCTTAAAGGTGTTCGCCGCCATACCTGGTTTTGAATCTTCTACTTTTATGTGCTGATAATTTACTATAAAGAAAATACATAGACAAGTAATGTTTAGATCAGTGTTTAGTTTTAGTTATTTCTCAAACGTATTCTGATTTAGTATTTTTCCTTTTTTTCTATTTTCAAATTATCATTTGTGAGCTGTAACAACTTCTTACCTTATTCCATTCAGAAAATTTCTTTTATACTATCAAGACAGACAAATGTATATTAATGTAAAAGGAGTCATTGCCCACATATGACTCCCTTTCTGTTATGTGTATGATTCATATTTGCTAATTTTTTTTAAAGTTTGATATGCATAGTTTATGTAATTCCTGAGATTAGAATTGACCTACATTAGGATTGATGTTTGTAACTTTGAACTTCAGTATCAGAGTTCTCTTGACATACAACTAAATTAGTATATTAATCATTTTTATACAGTATCTGTTTTCTGTGTTAGACAGGCTTGTGTTTATGTGACAGTCATAGCTCTAAGTTTTTACAACATTTTATATAAATAAAAGTTATGGCAAATGTTCTGATAATAAACTATAAGGTATTGAGGAACTAGAGAGATGATTCAGTGGTTAAGAACACTTCCTGAGAACCCCAGTTTGGTTCCTAACACCCAGGTTTGGCAATTCACACCAGCTTGCACCTACTATTTCCGGAGATCCAAGGCCTCTGTGTGCACATACACTCAGGTGCACATGGGCACACACCTTTAAGGTATAAATTTGTGTGGTAAATTCTGGTTAACGTTTTCTTATCCTGAGGTGGTAAATCTCATTTGTTTTTAATTGTATTTTGATAATTGCTTTTTTAAGACAGGATTTCACTATGTATCTAGCCTTGGCTGGTTAGAATGTGCTATATGGACCAAGATAGCCTCAAAATCTTAAATTATTCACCCGTGTCTGCCTCTTGACTAATATTAAAGGCATAAGCCACTACTCTCTAAAGGAAACTCACTTTGTAGATCACACTAGCCGTGTATTTCTTGGTCAGGGATCTCCTTCTGTCTCAGTTACCTACATAGTTGGTGTTCAGGTACGTGTTGCTTCACCTAGTAGCTTTCTGGTTAACCTTTGACTTAGATATATCAAGATATACTTTTGGTTTGACATTAATGGATCCAGAAGCCCAAGATACATAAATGTCCTCAGAGTTTTTAGGTGGGACTTTTCTCCCACATAGGTTCCTGGAATTATTCAATGCTTTAAGAAATATTAGATCAAATCGTTTTTTGTGGTAGAGAAATGTGAATTTTTTTCCATTAATTATTTAGTTTACATCCCAGTCTTTGTCTCCCACTTCTCCCGTTCCCTACCTCACACAGTCCATTACCCATCTTCCCTCCTGTTCTCCTCTTAGGTGGTGCCCACCCACCCTGTCACATCACAGTCTCTGCAGAGCTAGATGCATCCTCTCCTTCTGAGGCCCGATGAGGTAGCCCAGTTAGGGGAACAGAATCCACAGACAGACAACAGTTTTAGGGACAGCTCTTGCTTCAGTTGTTGGAGGACTTGCCTATGTGCGGGGCTGGGGGAGATTTTGTCCAGCCTATGTATGCTCTTTGGTTGGTGGTTCAGTCTCTGAGCGCCCCTAAAGGTCCAGGTTAGCTGACTCTGTTGGTCTTCTTGTGGAGTTCCTATCCTTTCTGGGGCCCTGGATCCTTCCTTGAACTCTTCCATGAGACTCCTTGAGCTCTGTCCAGTGTTTGACTGTGGGCCTCTGCCTTTGTTTCTGTTGGCTACTGGGTAGAGCCTCTCAAAAGACAGTTATGCTAGGCTCTTGTCTACAAGCATAACAGAGAATCATTGATGACTTCAGGAATTGGCGCTTGCCCTTGGGATGGGTCTCAAGTTGGGCCTGTTTTGGTTGACTATTCCTGCAGTCTCTGCTCCGTTTTTGAACCTTCATTTCCTGTAGATAGGACACATTTTGGATTGAAAGTTTTGCGAGTGGGTTGGTGTCCTTATGCCTCCAGTGAGTGTTTCTGCCTAATGTGACTGATTCAGATTACATTTCTCTACTGCTAGAATGTCAAAGTCACCCCATAGATGTACTTAGTCATCAAGGAAATGCAAATCAAAACGACCCCGAGATTCCATCTTACACCCATCAGAATGTTTTAAGATAAAAACTCAAGCTGCCGGGCAGTGGTGGCTCATGCCTTTAATCCCAGCACTTGGGAGGCAGAGGCAGGGGGATTTCTGAGTTCGAGGCCAGCCTGGTCTACAGAGTTGAGTTCCAGGACAGCCAGGGCTACACAGAGAAACCCTGTCTCGAAAAACCTAAAAACATTGGTGTTCTGTTCAGGAACTTTTCCCCTGTGCCCAAGTATTCGAGGCTCTTCCCCACCTTCTCTTCTATTAGTTTCAGTGTATCTGGTTTTAAGTGGAGGTCCTTTATCCACTTAGACTTGAGCTTTGTACAAGGGGATAAGAATGGATCAATTTTCATTCTTCTACATGTTGTCCTCCAGTTGAACCAGCACCATTTGTTGAAAATGCTGTCCTTTTTCCACTGGACAGTTTTAGCTCCTTTGTCAAAGATCAAGTGACCATAGGAGTGTGGGTTCATTTCTGGGTCTTCAATTCTATTCCATTGATCTTCCTGCCTGTCTCTGTACCAATACCAGGTAGTTTTTATCACTATTGCTCTGTAGTACAGCTTGAGATAAGGGATGGTGATTCCTCCCGAAGTTCTTTTATTGTTGAGAATAGTTTTCGCTATCCTGGGTTTTTTGTTATTCCATATGAATTTGAGAATTTCCTTTTCTAACTCTGTGAAGAATTGAGTTGGGATTTTAATGGGGATTGCATTGAATCTGTAGATTGCTTTTGGCAAGATGGCCCAATGGCATATGCTCTAAGATCAAGAATTGACAAATGGGACTTCTTAAAATTGCAAAGTTTCTGTAAGGCAAAGGACACTGTCAATAGGACAAAACAACAACCAACAAATTGGGAAAACATCTTTACCAATCCTTCATCTGATAGAGGGCTAATACCCAAAATATACAAAGAACTCAAGAAATTAGAATCCAGACAACCAAATTACCCTATTAAAAAATGGGGTATATAGCTTAACAAAGAATTTTCAAAGGAAGAAACTCGAATGGCCGAGAAGCACCTGAAGAAATGTTCAGCATCCTTAGTCATCAGGGAAATGCAAATCAAAACAACCCTGAGATTCCATCTCACACCAGTCAGAATGGCTAAGATTAAAAACTCAGGTAATAGTAGATGCTGGCGAGGGTGTGGAGAAAGAGGAGCACTCCTCCATTGTTGGTGGGACTGCAAGATGGTGCAACCACTTTGGAAATCAGTCTGGCAGTTCCTCAGAAAATTGGACATAGCATTACCTGAGGATCCTGCTATACCACTCCTAGGCATATACCCAGAAGATGCTCGAACATATAACAAGGACATATGCTCAGCTATGTTCATAGCAGCCTTGTTTATAATAGCCAGGAGCTGGAAAGAACCAAGATGTCCTTCAACTGAGGAATGGATTCAAAAAATGTGGTATATTTACACAATGGAGTATTACTCAGCTATTAAAAACAATGAATTCGAGAGTTTCCTAGGTAAATGGATGGAACTAGAAATTATCATTATGAGTGAGGTAAGCCAATCACAAAAGAACACACATGGTATTCACTCACTGATTATTGGATAGTAGCCCAGAACCTTGAAATGCCCAAGATGCAACTCACAGGCCACATGAAGCCCATAAAGAAGGAAGACCAAGTGGGGGTGATTCAGTCCTTCTTAGAAGGAGCAACAAATTACTCAAGGGAGCAAATATGGAGACAAAGTGAGGGACAGAAACTGAAGGAGGGGCCGTTTCAAGACCACTCCACCTGAGTATCTATCCCATGTGCAATCACCAAAGGTAGAGGCTGATGTGGAAGTCAGGAAGTGCATGCTGATAAGAGCCTGATATGGATATCTCCTCAGAGGTCTTCAAGAGTCTGACATACTCAGAGGCAGATGCTCACAACTAGCCATTGAACTGATCATGGGGTTCTCAATAGAGGAGTTAGAGTGAAGACTGAAGGAGAGCTGAAAGGATTTGTGGCACCATGAGGAGAGCAACAACACCAACCAACCACAGCTCCCAGGGTCTAAACCACCAGCCTGGGAGCACTTAGGGAGGGATCCAGCGCCTCAGTTGAATATGTAAGAGTGGAGGGCCCTGCTGGGCATAGGTGGAAGAAGAGAACCTTGACTGCATGAAGGCTGGATGCCCCAGGGGGTGAGAATTTTGAGGGTGGGGAGGTGGGAGTGGGGGGGGGTAGATAGAGGTTACATCCACAGAGAAGAAGGAGGAGGGGTGAGGGGATTGGGGGTTCCTGGGTGGTTGGGGGATGGGGTAAGGGGACAACATAGGAAATGTAAATAAAACATCCAATAAAAAAAAAACCCTAAAACCAAACCAAACCAAAACAAAAAACTCAAGCATACTGGCAAAGATGTGGAGCAAGGGGAACACATTCCTCCATTGCTGATGGGACTGAAATCTTGTACAACCATGCTGGAAATCAATCTGGAGGCTTCTCAGAAAATTCAGAATAGTTGTAACCCAGGCCACAACTATACCACTCCTGGACAGATACCCAAAAGTTACACTATCCCACAAGGACACATGCTTGACTACGTTTATAGCAGCTTTATTCATATTTTTTTTTAACATGGGGTTAGTGGAAGAAAAGAGTGTTCACTGGTGGTTTTCTCTTTACTCACTTTTGATGGGAAGAATTTAGTTAAATAAAGTTAGCCTAAAGTTAGGGGTTCAAAGTAGAAACACTGAGGAAAAATCTTCCTATAGCTCACATATTAGTGTTTTGCTTTAGTAGTAGTGAGAACTTATGAAGTTTAAATTTGAAACTTCTTTAGTTATTATGTTTTGTACATTTTTATAGTATTTGTAATTTGTGAATAGACCCTCATTAATTAGAAAAAAAATGTCATCTGCATGTGTAGCACTGTCTATCTATATTCCTTATGCTTGGGATGCAGAAGCAAGGAGGATCACTGTAAACTTGAGATCAGCCTGGTCCATCTAGCAATTTCCAGGCCAGCTGGAGCTCTGTAGTGAAACTGCTGCCCCAGTACCACTATTACCCCAAACAAGGGAAAAAAGTTACCTATGAATGCTTTTTATTATATAGTAATTAAGACACGGTAAGGATCATTTTTTTTCCTTTTTTTAAAATAAGATGTACTTAGCATTTATTCATGTTCATAGGGATTTGGTAATTTCATTTTGAATCACTTCATTACCTCTCGTCTAACCTATTTAAAGTTATATAGAAAGATTAGAAACTCCGGCAACTAAATTTGTTCCTTTTTTGTTTGTTTTGAGACAGAATCTCTCTGCATAGCTCTGGATGTCCTGGAACTTGATAATGTAGATCAAGTTATCCTCAAACTCACAGAGACCCTGACTCTGCCTCCCTAGTGTTAGGGTTAAAGGCATGTCTTAACATGGTGGCAGGCATTGTGCATATTTCAGGAAACATTTTACTTTTCTTTAACATATTTATTTAGATTACTCTAATAGGTATAATAAGTTCTTAAATACTTTATCATGAACCATTTTCAGAAAATAAATATGAAATGGAGGTAGAATAATAATACCATTATTTTTCAGGGTAATACAGAACTCAATATCTCATCCAGATTGAAATTCTTTTTTTTTTTCCTTTTTTTTGCTTGTTTTTTTTTTCTCTCAAATTCTTAAAAGTCACACATAGCTTAAAAGCCATACATAGCTTCTATGTTTTTATAAAATCCTCTTTATTATTCTTTGTGGACTAATTGGTTCTTTTCTGTTTACAGTGTTTTAGTAGTACTGTATTAGCAGTAATGTTCTGGATTTGAGTCTAGTTCTTAGGTCAGCCAATGTAGAGGCATTCCTTAAAGATTTCTTTCTTTTGGTCTATCTGAACTAGGCAGGCTGACGTACTTCCTTCTTTTCTTAATAACCTTTTAGATACCTCCTATATATCATGTACTCTGATAGGTACTGAGACAAAAAGAGATGAACTAGATCTTTTGGAAAAGAGTTAGTGAATGACTAGAAAATGTAATTATAATGCACAAGTATGTAAAAGAGTTAATACTCGAAGATGAATCTTCATTTGGTTAGGTATACGGAAAGGATGAGAACATAGATTGGGTATAGTAAAGAAAAAAATTAAGAATAAAAGCTCTGTGATGAAAGGAAGAACATGGAAAACAGAAAGATTTAAAAGATTGCATTGTTTTGTGCTTCGTCTGTAGCAGTTTCTTCTCAGAGTTAGAGGGCCTGATGTTCTCAATGCTAGCACATTGCTACACATCTTGTTAATCATATGCCTAAGCATTTTTTGTTGGTCTGAAATTTGCTCCAATATATATTATTAGGAATCTGTTGTAACTTCAACTTTTACTTCTTATTTGAAAGCAGTGTATATATTAGGTTTCTTTTATGGTGTTAGTTATACAATCTCCTGAGAGAATAGCCACAATGGTCTGAACTATGGCTGCTTTGTTGCTTTTAGATTGCTAGAGGACGCAGCAGCCTTCTGTCTGTCACTGTGTCAACCATGGTGGCCCCAGGTGCTTTTAAATCCCTGATCTAAATAAAGCATGTGCCAGGTGGCTAAAGAGAAGCCAAGTACTTTGGGAACACTAAAAATGTAAGGCTTTGCAGTCAGTCCTGTCATTGAGCCAAAAAATTTTGTTTTTATTTGGTAGTAAAGGTAATAGAATTTATATCAGAGTTCTGTTTAGATTTAAGAAACTGTTGAGTCATATTTATGCTAAGGAGCAGAGTGCTGAGCATTCCCAGTCTGACTTACATACAGTATTGGTTATGACTTTGTTGATGTATTTACTATTACTTGTTCAATGGTACAGTTTTTATTCCGTGTTACCAAGAGTAGCTTATTAATAATGTATAAGAGAATGCATTTTTCCCCCAAATGCATGAGGTATTTTTGTTATAGTTGTGGATGGTTATACTGTAGCAGAGAAGTTTTCATATAAATTGATAACTTAGGGTATCTTTACTTTTCATCTGTTAGGACCTAGATGTATAGGAAGAAATGTCATTTATTTATATATTTTTTCTCTTGAAAAAATTATAGTATTTTGGACTTTAATACATCATAGAACTATTACTTCCACATAACAAGATTTCATGTGTTATATTTTTAGCCTGATCTGTATTATATTGCTTGTGAATATTACACTTGAACTAATTTTTACAACTTGATTATGTATTTCAAGATAGTTGTAAACTACCATATGGGTGTTAGGAAGTGAATCCAGGTGTTGTATAAGAGCAGTACAGGATTCTAACCACTGAGCAATCTCTCCAACCCCCATATCTCTTAAACTTTTCAAAATGAACTTTATAAATTTCCTGGCTGTTACATGAATATTAACCCACTAATATTTAATATTAAATTGTTCTAGGAAGCCATCACTACATTTGAATGCACAGGTTTTTTTTTTTTTATTCAAAACATGCTTCTGCATAACAGTTTCTTCTCAGTTTTTCTAGCAGCAACAACTTTGTAATTCTCTTTCCCTCTCCTTAAACTTGTTTGTTTTGTTTTACTCTTTCTTTATTATGCCTTTTTTTTTTTTTAAATATTGTGCCACTGGCTATAGATTTGGCCAATATCTTGATAAGAACTTTCTATTACTGGTCTGTTTGTTTCAGCATATTAAGTAAGCATTAGATTTTTTGTTTTGTTTGTTTTTTATTAATGTGAAAAGGGCTGTTACATCCTTAGATTTTTGTTTTGAGGTTCATATGTATACATTGAATTGTATTGTCCTCAGGGTTATTGAATTATAGGGCAGAATTTAATTTTACTTATTGCAAAATTTGTTTTATCATACATGCATAATACTGTAAATTTCCTCTTCTAGTGCATAGCTTGCTCTTTTTCTGTTTGGCTGTTATTTAGACTGAACATGTACATGGTAAATGGGTACTAATCCTATTGTATAAATACCTTCTTTATGGTAGAGGCTTTAAGATTAGGTATATCATTACATATTTTTTCAACATTATCAGCATTTAGGTGGTAATATACTTGAAGGAAATGGACTAGAATATAGTATAGTAACAGGTATCAGAAAATTTCAGTGCATATAAAAGTTTTATAATGTCTTTTAGATTATGTATCTTCCTAGGTTTTATCGAAAATCCATTTGTTCTTTTGCTAATAAGATTGCCTAATCACATTCAGTTGTCTGTTTGTTCATTTAAAACCACCTCTCAATTTTGAAATTTCACTAACATGTACAGCATATCCTTTAAAATTAATCTAGGGGCTAGAGAGATGGTTCACCATTTAAGAGCACTTGATGCTCTTACAGAGGACTTCAGTACATTTCTGAGTAACTATATGATGGCTTGCAATCATCTATAACTCTAGTCCAAGGTATCCAGTGTCTGTTTTTGGCCTCTGGAGCTACCAGGTATGTATAAGGACCACAGGAACTGCAAAATGTAATATTCTCTTTTTATCATATCACCAATTTTTTTTTTTTGTTTTTTTGTTTTTTTGTTTTTTTTTTTTGGTTTTTTGAGACAGGGTTTCTCTTTATAGCCTGGGCTGTCCTGGAACTCACTCTGTAGACTAGGCTGGCCTCGAACTCAGAGATCCGCCTGTCTCTGCCTCCCAAGTGCTGGGATTAAAGGTGATCGCCCAACTTTTAATTTTGTTTTCTATTTCTTGGCATTGACATAACTTTAATTATTTACTTTGAATAAATTTGATACCAATATTAAATATATTTCTCAGTGTTAAATTCTAATCCATAAGCCTACATTTAGGCTACTACTTTATTTTAAATAACATGGAACTTCTTTACTATTTAGAAGAATAGATACTAATGTTTCGTATTTCTCGTTTCATGATTGAAAATCTGAACTATTTTGTTTGTGTGGCAAGATTTAGTATATTTAATGACATGCTTTATAAGGGTATTAGATAGCTTTTGATACTTTGATGGCTGTTGGCTGAGTTTTAGTATGCTGCATCAGTTTTTCTAGTGTTTGTAAATTAATTTAAATCTTCAATAAATTTTCTCTTTTTTATAAGTCTTTCATTCAAATTGTTTTCTTATTACTATTTTGTCTTAGTATTCACTGGGTTGTGTGCTTAATTCATCTCTTCCCTTTCCCCTTCCCCATTCTGCCCACCTTCATTCGATCTTTAATTCTAAGTTTTGGTTTCTTTTCCAGGTCTTTTTCTTGATGGATGTTTCTTTTAGTGTTGTTCTTCTTGTCTTTCCTGCTTCTCATGTTCCTCTGTGAGTGACTGCTCTCATGTTTATTTTAAGTATCTGGTTTAAAATTCTTATTGCTTCTGTTTTGGACAGGTCTTACAGTTAGAAACTAAATTCTTGAAAGTTTGGAATACTGTTTTTTGGCTTTTTGATTTCTTTGTGAACAAATTGGAGAAATTTATTTGAAATATTTGTAAATAGTAACTATTTACTTTTGTTTTTAGTTGGAGAAAGTATTGCTATAGAACTGGATAACTTTTAACAATTGAGCTTGTATTATAGTGACCCTGAGATAACTTGTTCTTTGTATTTAGATTTTTCCAGTAATTTGTAAGATGAAATAAAAACATAGCTTGAAATAGGCCATTTGAACTTCTTACAGATTATGGCAAATTAATCATATCTTTTGTTGGCATCTACAAATAGTAAATTCTGGAAATCATTGATGCTATAATCATTTACTTTTCCAGATTTGATATTTTTAGTTAGATGTTTCTGTTCTCTTGCTTATGTTTTTGTTATTATGGTCTTGAATTTGTTGTAAATATTCTAGAATTAATTTCTGGATATATTTAATTAATCAAGTTTTATAACTGAAGTTAAGCAGCTCTTTGATCTTAGAAGTCACTGATTTTCATCTTCTGTTATTAAACAAAACCTCCCCAATTCAGCTTTTGATGTGATCTTATGATTTTATGCATCCTATAAAGCTATACAGATATTATATAGTGTCCTTAAGGGCTAGATGGAGTGGTAAAGTGACCTATCATTCTGATAATAAATCTGTGAATATATTATAATATGTCATAAACTGTGATATAATATAAAATTTAACTTTAGACTGAGTGTAGTGGTTCCTGCTTGTAATCTCAGCAGATAGGAAACTGAGGGAGAGTCATGAGTTTGAGGCCAGTTTGAGCCACATAATGAGACATTATATTTATCTCTTTTATTTTTTATTTTTATTTTTTTTAAGATATATTTATTTTATGTTTATGAGTACACTGTAGCTATCTTCAGACACACCAGAAGAGGTTGTTGGATTCCACTACAGATGGCTGTGAGCCACATGTGGTTGCTGGGATTTGAACTCAGGACCTCTGGAAGAGCAGTCAGTGCTCTTAACCACCAAGCCATCTCTCCAGTGCTATAGAATTACAGCTTTATAAAATGAGGATCGAGTGTTTTATAAAGTGCTTGCCTAGCATATGAGGCTCTGGGTTCAAACCCAAGCACCACATAGACAAAAGATCCCCAGAAAGCTAAACTAAAAATACCTTTTCTTTAGCTGCATTACACTGTAAAAGATGATCTTCAAATAATTGTGTCTGTCTAATTTGGACACACCTATGATACATAAAGTTACTCATTTTTTTAAAGCGAATACTATTTTATGGTACCATTTCCTTTGATAACTATTTGAATGGCTTCCTCAGCATTTACCATTGTTGCTTTTCCTTGTTCTGACTGATCTTTCTCCTGATAGACTATATTTCTCCTTTAGATACATAGATAATTTAGCTTAAGCACTAATATGTTTTCATATTCTGCTTAATCTGTTTAAGAACTGTTCCTTGGGTAACTAAAATTTATAATGTAGATATCCCAAAGGTCTGATTTACTGCAAGAGGGGATAGAAGTTGTAGAATGTCTTTGCTTTAATCTTTGTGCTAACTACATTAAATTGTGTTATTTCTACAGTAGGAGAGAGGCAAGGATCTTTTTCTGGATTCTATTTTTCATCTTTCATACATACCAGCTTGATAAATGAATGGGTTAGCTTAAGTACTGCCTTCTTTAACTCAATTTCAGTGTTAGAATGTACTGCAATTTGCTTTTTATATCATGGTATAAAAGATTCATAATACACTCAGAATGAATACAAAGCCATATATAAATAATAAATTGAATATTACTAAAAGTATCACTGTAGAAAACTATGAGTAGACATAATGTGGTTATATTCTGTTGGCATAGCACACACCTACTACATAGCTTCATGATAGCAGCATTAAAAATATTTAAACTTGAAATATTTATTTGAAAGATGCAAAGCTTTACCATAGAATAGTGGTAGTGTAGGAAAGATTTAGTCCTAAGAATAATTGGATTAGACAAAGTTTTGTTCACATTTTACTCAGCTGATGGTATTTCAGAAATTAAATTCATTTAATGAACTATTTTTAGTAAGGTAATGTGTCTCCTCTTCTTCCCATCTCCTTCCTTCTTTTCCACATACATAAAAAATAATGATGTGGTGAGGTTGCCTCATATATACATCAACTAAATATACTAACATGTATTTGCTGTACAAGACATACGTACTGTAGCAGGCACCAATTAGCTGGGAGTTGCTGAAAAGTCTGACTCCTTCCTTAGTCCATCATGGTAACTAAAACAAGCCTGGCATTTCTGTATCCATTTTTCTTTTGCCTCCTTTATTTTGTGTCATCTGTTTACTGGGCAAGTAGGCACATTAATCGTTCAAGAAGGTGTCTGTTTATAAGCAAGTGATACCTCAGGTACAGGGATGAAGTGTTTCATAAACCTTCAGTCACTTTAAACATCAAGGTGGGAAGGTGAAACAGACTATTTTCAAGATGAGAGCAGGATCTGTGATGGGAAGACTACCCTGGAACAGAATGTCATCTAGGAACCAGATTAGTCTCATTGGGAACGACAGTGACTACTAATAGATTAACAGCTTCTTGTGAGGTAGGAGTTGATAAAACTCTTAGTGAGTCCACACCTTGATGAAACTGCATGATTATATGTATATCTCTTAAGCCTCCCTAATTCTTCCTTTATTTAAATTTACAGCTATATCAGAACTCTGAGACTAAAATTTGGGGCTGGACTTCTTTCTCTGTTAGTATTCTCAGTACTCATTAAGTTTATTAGAGAACTAGTGTAGCTTGTTGTGGCTGCTTTAGCTGGGGTTTCTATTCTAAACCCCTGGTGATCCTATTGTTTTTATTGGCCTCTTGTTTACGTTATATTAATTCTTGTCCACAGAAATATACAAGTCATTTTTTTTGCATAGTATGAATTTTACACATAGGCGTTTGTTTCTGTAACTTTAGCTTATTTCACCAAGAAACAGTTTTGAAGTCTGTAGGAGAAGTAATTTCCTAAACCACTTATTGTCTTAGCTGCTCTTTCAGAAATGTTATCATTGCAGACTTGTTTTTAGTGATGTGTGTACTAGATGGGTCAGATGAAGAAAAGTGGATGGTTTTAATTAGTGATCCAAGTTGTTAGCATGTGACCATAACAACAGAAATTATTAGTAACGGTAATTTCTGGTATTTCCACATGGTCAGTAGCTGTGTATTGAGAGTGTTGAGAAAGCGCTCACGGTTTTAGTGGCATAGGACTTTAACTCCAGCACTAAAGAGGCAGCCTGTGCTGCATGATAATTTTGAAGATAAGAGACTAGAAATGAGGTTTAAATATATACTAAGTGTTCATGTAGTTATAGACAGTTAACTGTTTAAGATTTTACTTTGAACTTCAACAATTTTATTTTTGTAGATAGTAAGTTTACTGGTCCCCTTTTCCCTTTTCAGTGTGTAGTAGTTGTTGTTTGCACTGCTAGATACAAGTGTGTGAGTGTGTGTGTGTGTGTGTGCTTTAGATTTCTGTTCCTTTTTTTTTTTTTTAAATGTTGTATAGGGATGAGCAGATCTCGGATAATGGAAAGGTGTTTTAAACAAAAACTTAAAGACCAAACTTTAAGAAAAAGAGCAGTAAAATGCTAGATCATTCCTCTTTGTTAATTTCTAACCTCACACATTTTACATTGTATCACTAGAGTTAGGTTGGCTCTGACTCGAAAAGACATCCTTATTGCAACATCTTAGCTCTGTTAAATTGCAAGGAGTAACAAAATTTAGTTATTTTGAAGTTTGGCTAAAGATAAAATGCTAGACAATGTTCAGCTTTGCATTTTATTTTTTATTTATTTATCAACTTATTTATTTTCCCAGACAATGCCTTGCTAACAATGCTAGCTAGCAATGGCTAGCTTTGATACCATAGTTCTCCTGCCTCTTCTGCCTCCTGATGTTGGGTTAAAGTCATGAGCACCTATGCCTGTTTTCAGCGTCTATTCTTTAACAGATACATTGTTCCTAGATTCTTTTTTACTCCAATTTGTTCATGTTGTAGAGCAGCTGTGGGCGTAGTCTTACATTTTGTGAAACTCCATAGATATTAGAACTGGGTTTATTACTGCAGAGTCTGCTTGTACTGGGTCTTTCATCATTTAGCTTTTGGCTAACATCAAGAAGTAAGCAAACAAACCAAAAACTTGGAGAAATTTTAAAGAATATAGTGGCTAAAAATATAGAAACTGTAACAGTCTAAGGATTTGTTTGCAGGAACTGAATACATACACACATATATACATGTGTATATACACATGTATATATTTGTGTACATATTTTACATTTTTAATTTGGCTCAATTACAATTTTAGCCAAAGTAGTAGCTGTTTCATTCTTGTTTTTCTTTGTTAGTTTTTTGAATCCAGAGTTGATTTCTGATTTCTTTGTATCGTATGAACAGAATTCTCTTTAGTAATCATTGTAATCTCGGAGTTATACATGTTTCTGAGTTTTATTAATTTGTTGCTGAAACCCATTTTATTTTAAAATAAATTTTATTTTTATTGTCTATTAAACACAATATTATGACACATTTATAGTATCTCTGTTACCGTAATGGGATAAAATTACACATCAGTCATTTCAAGTAGTTACCCAGATATCTCATCTTAGGTCAGTAGGGCACCTCTTGAAGTTGAGACCTAAAATATTTTGACTTTACTTCATTAATTTCTTCTTCCCTTGATTTCTGGCATTCTGAAATATTTTCTACTCCAGATCTGGAGTAATTTACCATGGCTGCAAAGATAAGTGGTTGCTATTTAAGGCAATAGTCTCTAGAAACTTTATCCTGAGCCTTGGAAGTATCTAATGGACTGGGGACAAACCTGATGGGCTGAGTTCTATTTTGGAAATTACATGGTTGCAGGAAAAATCCAACTCCCATAAGTTCTCCTCCTCTACTTGCTGTGGCATGTGCTTAAACACATGTAAACACAGATAGAATAAATAATTTAGTTAAAAAGTAATAATTTAATTAAAATAAATAATTTAATTAATTAAATTTAATTGAAATTTTCACGTAAATTCTTTGTATCATAGAAGAAAGAGTTCCTCTGATGCTAAAAAGGAGGGATCATGTACCTAAGCTCATACCTCGTGTGCTTCCTTCTTACAAGTACACTTACTCGGTTAAGAGCACTGGCAGGTTCAACAGTCAGCAGCCACATGGAAGCTCACAACTCTTAACTCCAGTTACAAGAGATCCACGGCACCAGGCGTGCACATGGTGCACATCCATGTGCATGCAGGCAAAATACTCATACACATAAAGTAAAATAAGTAAATCTTTAAGAAAAGATACAGTATAAGTTTATATGATACTCATTGACTCAAAATAGACAAAAACATTAATAGGAAATAGCCAATTTTCATTTCTCTAAGATCATGATTCTTCTGTGTAGTTGTAGAATATGAGCTGTATATCATTCGAAATATATTTTTTATATCCTGATTAATTGGCAGGGGAGTTTAATAAGGCTATGTCTCACTTATTTCTAAAGTTTGCCCTTTATCTATTTTGTCTTATTTTTGAAGTGTTACAATGTTGCTTTGGCAGATCTGGAACTGCAAGACTTAGGTAATTGACCCGTGTGTCATCTTACCAAGTAGCCAAAGTAGGCAGGCTTCACCACACCCTGCCTGCCTTTAATTTTGGTAGAAATTAGTTTTTCTTAGTTATGAATAACTCTTACATTCATCTACATTTTGGATTCTCTTTCTGACTACAATGTCACGAATAAATAAAGTAGTCATTACAAAGCTTAAGAGAGTAGGCTCTTGAGTAATTAATACAGAATTTTATATCATCTGGGATCTATGCTTTTCCTTTAAATTTTTTTGTTTTTTGTGTGTGTTTGTGTTGGGGTGTGGGTGCAAGTGCCATGGTACACACCTGTAATGGTCAGAGGACAACTTTTGTGAGTCAATTCTCTTTTCCACTATATGGGTCCCTAGGAAAAAGGCATGGTATTGTTTTCGAGTTGTTTGTTCTTGAGATACGATCTCTCTATTATGCAGTGTTGTTTTTGAACTTGCTATGCAGACCAGGCTGGCCTTGGAACACACTGAGATCCACCTGCTTCTGCCTGGAATTAAAGGTGTGTGCCACCACTCCTGGCTAAACTTAATCAGATGAGTTGGCTTTGACCCCACCATAGCTCAGTAGCTGAGAACTGGTCCAGTGGGTAAATATATGCACTGCCATATTTGTCTGCTATGATTATCAGTTGTGAAATTTCTAAGTTTCACTTGCCTATTATTAACAGACATAATCTAGGACCTAAAACAGCAGTGCACAAATTTTTCAAAATTAAAGTTACCATTCACCAATATTTGTAAAGGAGAAAAGAAAACAACCAGGGGACCAAATGTCTTTTCCTTTCCCTTTTCTTATTTATACCTAACTCGTGATGCCATATGCCAGTGAGAGAACAATGGCTGTGAAATCTGTGGGCCTGGCCAAAGAGAATAAACAGAGAATGACACATAGTAGGATAAACCAATTTTACTTGGTTTTGTACATCTGTTAGCTTCTGTCATAGCGGAACAGCATAATAGTAGATAAGAGCATGATTTCTAAGATGGAAGCCTTCCATTACTAGCCTTGTAATTTAATGTATTTAACCTCTTACATGAGTCTTTTTTATCTTCTAGTGTTATAAGTATTGTATGAATTAATAAGTGTACAGTACTTTTAACAGTACTAGGTACACTGCTTCCACAGTCAGTAAATAGTGTGTCGTGTTGCTATTGGTATTATTATTAATATTGTAGTTTTTGGGAATCAGGTATTTAAAAAGTTCTAATTATTTAGTCGTTGAAGAATTTCATTACTTCTTATTTTATTCTAAACAAACTAATGTGATAAACACTGAAATTTGCATTTTCCTTCTGAAATGACTATTAACACTTTGACTGTAGTGTTACACAGTTGATTCTGTAAACTTTCCTTTGGTCAAATCAATATATTAATTTTCAAACATTTCTTATATACAAAAATTTCATAGTAGTAAGGTAAACAAGATATAATTAACGAGACATTATATAGCAGCTTATAAAGGTAGCATTTATTGTTGAAAATTAAATTAAAAACAAGTTAATAGAATTTTTATTTTAAAGTAAGATTTGGTGATTTTCTTTGTCAGAATTTTATTGTTTACCCTAAGTTTGCCTTGAACTTCATTCTTCCTGCCTTATTTTCCAAGTGCTGAAGCTATGATAGTATGTGCTCCCTTAAAGGCAAAAGTACAGACTTTTGACATTAATAACTTGACTGGTTTAATGCCCTCTGAGGACTCAGAACATCATCAGATGGTTATTATTTTTTAAATTAATGGAAATGATTTTAAATTGATACCTGACAGTAAGCAAGCACTTTAGTATTTTTAATAATTCTGTGTTTTATAAGTCAGTATTTTAAACCCAGTAATCCTATAGTTACTAGAGTTTTTAAATATCACTTAAAAGTTCTTTTTGTTTGTTTGTTTGTTTGTTTGCATACCTGTGCACGAATGCTCACAAACATACATACTCCTCATTTTCATTTTAAACTTCTGTGGTATAAATCAGAGAGACTCAGTACACCGACAGGGTCCCTATCTTTGATCACTGGTATGGTGTGGTGTTGTCCTCAGTGTATGTCTTTTTGTGAGGTAATTCTGTTCACTATAATTACATAGAATAAATTAAGTGAAAAATAAACGTTAGCTAAGAGCTGGTGGATGTTTAGTAGCTGATTGTTCATAATCATTTGGTGTGGAATAGAATACTTAGGCTTCTTATTTAAAAATGGGGTATACATTTAATATAAGTAGAACTCTGTGTACTGCTAACAAATAAAGTTTTTTGTGCTTCTGGCATTTATCCTTTCATACTAGATTCAGTAATAAAAAAGATTATTAGAATTCTGATAGGAGATATTCTGACTTAATTAAAATGTATAAATTTACATAGGATATACTATTTAAAAGTTAGTGGGCACAGTTGTATTTATTGATGTTAAAATTCATGATAGGGCCAAACAAAATATGAGAAAATTTGTATAACATTCAGTTCAGGGCTTTGTTGTTTACCTTTTAAAAACCAATAGTACCTTGATAAAAGTGCATTAAGTAGATTGTCCACTCTAAAAGCAAATGGTTATCAAATATATGTAGCTTTCTCTCTACCATTCCCTAAATGTTTTTTAATTGGTGATGCAAATATTTGTCATCTACCAGATTAAAAACTGAAGGTTTATAAACTTGGAACTGAGAGAAAGAAATAAGTGCCATAAAAGGAGTAAATGTTATCCTATGTACACCTGCTCTCAAAATATAAACTTTTCCTATATGTTACTGTTTGACAGATATACATCTTAAAAATACATTGAATGAAATGACCACCTGTATTCCTTGTTTTCTTCCTTTTTTAAAACAGCACATCATCGCTGTGCTGTTATATTACTGCTTGTATTTCAGCTAGAGGAACATGATTCTGTCTCACAGACATTTTTGATGTCAGGTATAGTTAAAGATAATAGCACTCCCCAAGAGTGTAATGTTTTAATATAAACGCAAAATTCATTGAAATGCAGGCATGACCCTTAATACTAATGAGGAAACAAAATTTATCTATTTTGATACCTTTAATAATTCATTTTATAAAAACTTGAGCCTGAGACACATTAATTTTTCACATTTATCACATCATGTCAAAATAATTTTCCCAGTATAGATGAGTATTAATAAAAGAAATTAAAATACTTATAAATTATTTTTAAAAGTATATTCTTGAATGAGAATTGCATTGCTCAGACACCTGAATGCTATAAATGAGTTTATGGAATAACTTAACTAAATCTTATTGCATGTAGTATAAAGTTTTAGAACTCTAGAGTCACGTCAGAAAATTGGTTCTTTGCACAATTACAAAGTTCCTTTAAAATCAGTAGTACTGTCTTATTTACATTTAGTTATATGGTGAAATCAAAGGTAAATCTAAGAATCTTTTTACTGTCTTCATTTCTTAAGATTTATATAGAAAATGTATGCAGATACATTGTATTGGTCCCTAATGTAAGAACGTGAACCATTTATGTATGCATGCTTATTATTGCATGTTAATATAGAGAATCTTCTTATACAGTTATTTAAATAGACTCTTTTGGGATACCATTTTGTCATAATTTGTAATCGTATGAATTAGCTTATTCAGAAATTAAAAAAATAGCTTTGAATTCCTTTATGTGATGAGTTGAACTAAAACTTGTCCTGTGTATATAATCAAGTTTTTAACATGCTTTAAACAATATTTACAGATTTCCCATTTGAACAAAAATAGTCTTCTAGTGTAGTTTGCGGTGCCGATACCTGCCTGCCTTTTCCTTTGCCGCATTGGCACAGGCGTTGTGCTTATTTTGTTGTAAATGGTTCCAGTATTTTATCAGTTCACTAGGCTGGAACTGATGAGAGGTAATTAGGTGACTGTATTTACAGCTTGAATAGGAAACTCGCCAGTGATTGAACACAAACTCATTGGGAGGGGGCACAGGATCAACTCTCAACTTGGCAAGACAGATCCCTACATATACATCTTCCAAGTGCAAACGACGGATACCTAAAGAAACCTTAAATATCTTTTCTGCCAGATCCCCAGAGAAAACATAGCCAGTTCCTGAGCAGAAGACAGGGTAGCGCTCGCTTGGGTAAAGGTCTGGTGGCATGTACCACTTGCTGTCTTTGTTTCTGTTTGGTGCGTATCCTCTCATTAGATAGCCAGTAAAATAGTTATGCCTAGGAGGCATGTCTGGCTTTAGTAACTTGTGTATTAAGTATTCTGTGTTGACAAACATATCACTGTCTGTTTTCATAACATATGGAGTATGTGGACAGTATGTTGCAACCCAGTTCATACCCATTAGTGTTTTAATGGTCAGATTATAGTATGTATCTAAGTATTCCTGCTGAATTATATCATGATACTGTCTGCTTTCTTCTTGAATTGCATGTTGAAGATAGCCGTTTAGCTTAATACTTATGCCCAACAAAAAAATCCGTGTGATTTGGATGCCAGGTGCTAAAGTTTCATTGCCCCAAGTTTGCCGTATAGCTCTTCTTGCTTCTATTTGTCCAGGTTCTGCAGCTATTAATAGTATTAAAAATGGACTTTTCTCTTGGCATTTTTCAGGCTCATTGATAATATATTTGAAGTGGTAAGAGTTTGGATGTCCAGTACCTTTTTCATTATAAATGCTTCCATTGGCACTGAGAGTGTTCTCCAGTCCTGTAACTCCTTGTGGTGATAGCTCTGTGTTATTGGAGTTAGTTGCTGTTTGAGGCCTCAAAGTCTGAGGAACTACTTCTTTCCAGATGTTCCGAAGGGAGCTATGGTTTGTCTCACTTTTTGTAGAACGAAATCCTCGGAAAGTGTATGTCACAGGATTTTCTTTGAATCCTGATCTACCTGGTAACCAGTCATGATGATTGAAAAACAAAAACATAGCAAAAAGAAACACTAGAGAAAGTATACCCATAAGGTGAGTCCGGAACAGAGACCTCTTAGCATTCCAGGTCATTTTTGCAAAGCAGCAGTGTCTTCTCCTCCACTGAAGCATGTTGTAAATATCCAGTAATAGTAAGAGATGTATGTGACCAAAAACACTGTTGTTGTGTCCTGAATCAATGCTGTTCTTGACTCATCGTTCTCTGGTTCAGTTACATGTCCCTCGACGTCATTCTATAAAGATGAAGCATAATGGTTTACAAAATGCAAATTCTTGCAAACTGCCTTAAAAAGACAGCTAATAAAAGGACCTTTTTAGGCTGAAGGAAAAAAAGACAGGATAAGGCAACATAAAATCACTGACAACAAGATTTATGTCTTTAAAAAATATTCTTGTAGTACAATGAACACTCAGAAGATAAGTGATAAATTAATTCTATTTTACTCACTTGATGATCTCGGTAGCTCTGCTCGTCTGTTCCTTTGACCTAAACGGTTTTAATGTTGAATCATGTAGAAAAATGCTTTTAGATTTCTGACAAAGGCTCTGTAAGAGGGCCTTCAGAACAGATGGAAAATTTATTGACATTAATTAAAATTGATTTGACATACCATGGCGGTATGGTGCACAGTCAGTGGCCTTTTTTGGAAAATGGACATGTATTGGTTTTGGGACAGACGGTGCAGGTTTAATTGTGGCAGAGTTCAGTTAGTCACAGTATACTGCTTAGAATGTTTCCATCCCCCCACCCCCGGTCAAAAAGTCAGTGAGAAGATACACCTGTCAAAATTAAATTTTAGGGTCTAGTGAGTTCAGTGTGATATTTTAGACAGCAATAAATAATTAACATTTTACAGTACTTTGCTAATTTTAACTATCCACCGTAAATAGAGTATATCCAGGATATCAGCCTTATTTATCATTAGTTTTGACAAAGAGTATGTATTTTGCAGGTTTACAGGACTTCTTGAAAAAAAAAATAGACAACAGCTTCTACTATTGTGAACTGCTTTAAATTCCACATTCTACAAAAATATATTTTAAAATATTCTTGAATTACACTTTTTTGCATAATCTGCAACACTGGAAATTAGTTTAATTTCAAAGTCTTTATAATAACATAACAATTGTAGTTCTAGATCTTTCAGAAGTTTTAAGGGGCTCACAAGAAATTAGTGATGCCTTAGTGAAACCTGGCTGTTTTGCAAGAGGCTTTTCAGCATAGCATAAACTTATTTGTATTTGCTGATTTTTTTTTTCTATTCATAGATGTTTCTAGATGAAGAAGTGAGGCTCATAGAAATAGTTTGAATTCCAATAAATGGTGTTTTAAGAACTAGAGACACATATCTGGTTTTGGCTTTTTTCAGTTCTTTAAATAAAAAGAGAACAAACCCAAAGTAGAAGTCATTTATATAATCATTAATTTTGAGAATCCCATTATTAACAAGAAGAGATTTTTCTATTCACTGAAATAATTTCTTTAAACAAAAGAAATAAAAATTTTAACAGAGCCACTAATTTCAAATTATATGTGTGAATGCTTATGCTTATATGATAGTGACACTTATGATAGCAGTTTGGCTTAACATCGACACAAATGCATTTGAAAAGTAATAGAATTTACAAGTAAGTTCTAAAAAAATTGAGTGATTGTAGCATAAAATTTACACACATACCTTTCAGTTACTGCTTGAAAGTGTTAGGTGGCTATGAATGAAGTACTATTCTAGTAACAACCACTAGGAGGAGCAAGTAGGTGGGAATTTGAAGAGATTTCTAATGTGTAACAGGCACTAAGGTTTGATCTTGTTTCTGAAAATGAATGGTGCTTTTAGTGATTATGCTATATCTCAAATCTAAAAAAGTATTTAATCACGCACACATGCACGTGCACACACACACACTCTCACATACACACACACAGAACCATGAACAGTGATTTCTAAAAACATCTAATATTCTTAGTTTAGTTACATGATTTTAAGTCTTACAATACTATATAAAGACCAAAGCTATTACATTCTTTGCAACATGGTTTCTACATGACATGAGTTTGAAACTACATAGCTTTATGGCCTGATTTAGAAATGATTTTTCATGCTTGAACTTATAACTTATACCATTCTATTTAAAGCAGACAACTATTTTAAGGGGTGCATATGAAAATTACATTATGTGGTAGATTTAATGACACACTCCAACTTCATAATGAGACTGGGTGCTAAAGGGTTGTGTATATAAATTTAAAAGCAAAGTTACTTTGGAAAGTTCATTTGATCTGTTTCAAGTATTACAAATATAAACACATCAGCTTTGTGTTGATATAACAATGCTTAGCACATGGCTGAGATCCAATCATTCAGATACTTTAAAAGTGCAAAGTTTGTTAAAGAAAAACAGTTCAAAATGAATTAAATTCAAGGTCAGATATTTCAATGAATGTAGAACTTAAAGGAATGAAGTATTGCAGTAAGATACATTGTTTACAAGAAGACAGTGTCCCTGAAATGATATTCCAAAGTGTTGGAATATTATAGATTTAAATCTATAAGATATAAAAACACACTTAAATTATTATTATAATTAAAACAGAAAAGATCTATTTTTTACAAAAATCTATTAAAAACATGGCAAAATTTTAATCTTAGTTTTGTTCTTATTTTCAAGAACTAATATTCAACAATTTTATTGTAATTTATTTAGCATACATTCATAAGTGGTTTTACTATGATTTTATAAGTTAGAGATATGTCTTAATTTAAATTTTATGAGAATTGTATGTTTGTAAGTATTAATCTAGAAGGGCTTGGAATTCCTGTACAAATACACCTATTTGATAACCTCCCATTGATAAATGGCCTCTAGCCTTAAATTCACTTTTTTCAAAAGTTTCTCAGAATAGGAATCTGTCTTTCTCTGTCTCTCTGTCTCTGTCTCTGTCTCTCTCTCTCTGTGTGTGTGTGTATGCATGCTCTTAAAAAGAAAGTAAAATTGCTGTAACTATTCCTTCTTTTGTTAGATGATAAAATTATTCACAGGTTAATGCCTGTTGAATATTAGTTCTTAAAAATAAGAAGAAAACTAAGTGTTAAAATTTTGCCATGTCTTTTAATAGATTTTTTTTAAAATAGATGTTTTCTGTTTTAATTATTATAATTTAAGTGTGTTTTTATATGTTATAGATTGAAATTTATAAGCTGTTACTCTTAAATGTATTCTCCTGTAGAGTTTCTGTCCTTTGACTTTTAAAAGTTGATATAAATGTATTAGTTTTTAAAAGATAGTCCTAGATTTAAATGATGCTTTGATAAGAAAAACTTGTATAATTTTAAAGCTTTGAAATACTTGGTTTATAAAGCTTCTTAATTTCTAATAAAGATACCAAAAGAGACTGGGTTTTTTAAATCATGTTTGATTAGTTTCTGATTTTAATCTTTATCAGAATAAAGATACTTAGTTATGATTGGGAATTGATATTGATATACAAGATCTAATACACTCATTCAATCTTAATTTTACAACACAATGCTTCCATAGATTTAAAATTTTTTGCTTTTTGTGATTGTTAGTATGGTAGTAAGTTTTATGAAAGTGAGAGGAAGACTCAAAATACTTACAAGGTTTGTAAAATTTTAGGAATATCTTTGAGTCTCTGAGCCCTGAGTCCTCTAAAATTGATTGTTCCCAGGATAGTTTTTTCTGTCCTACAGACACATGTAGAGGCAGTAGGCAGGTTATTATTACATGTAAATACAGCCTAGAAACCTACTATTGATATTATTTGACCTTGTATTTGACCATTATTGGGTATTTCATATTAAACTATTTTATGCTAGATTTCTAATTTCACTTTTATCATTACCTCCAGGAACAGTCTTACACTTGATTATTTAGAATCACTCTGTTACTTAAAAGCTTCGTGTTTCACTAATGTTTAGAGCAACTATTGACATCTCTTTGTTTAAAGTTGTATTCACTGATACTGTAATAGCATGTGACTGACTGCTGGTGTTATGCTTTGCATTAACTCACTAGCTTTTAATCTGATGGCTAATGTTGTAACTTGTAGTATCTTTTTGTAGCTCAGTAACACTTAAAATTTGCTGATGTACTCCTGAATTGTGTTTGCTATCTCTATCTGAAGAGATAGATATTAGAGAGAAGATATTACTATGAACTGTTAAGATTTTGTTTTGAAAGGATTTTCCAAAAATACCTCAAGATATTAAGATCATATTTCATGCTATTTAATATAATTTTACTCCACTGTCTCTTGATAACCATTTTAAAGAACGAGCTTTAATTTATTAGATAAGGAATCAATTTGACCTAATTTGCTAGAGAATTGCTGTTTTTTTAAAAAAGGGATAGAGAACTCTTTTTGTCTTTTTAGTGTAATCTCTCAGAGAACCTTTTCAGTAAATATAGTTACTATTTGATTTTCCTTTTAATGTTAAAATCCTGCAGAATTACTCCCAGCTTCATATTTAACTGAATAAAGCAATGACAGCTTGTCTAGTAGAAAAGGCAAATTTAAAATCATGTATTTAGAAACCCTTTCATAGTTTCAAGGGCAGTGAACTGTACGAACTTGTTTATCAAGTGTATTAGTGCCTGTAGGGTTATGAAATTAAAACACATCTAATGAACATGCTACACAAGACAGCAACATACCTTTCTTTCTTGGTCGGACCATTAGATGGAGAGGATTATGTCTACTGAAAATACTTTTGGCACGCCATCACTTCAGCAAAAAACGATGCTATCGAACATGCGCACATCCCCCAACAGTCTGCCTCCTGTGATTGCTTTTCACAGTATCCAAAGTGTCCATCTGTCGGGGTGTCTTCGAGTTACCCTTCTTGTTCATATGTCTATATCCTAGTCTTCAGAGATGTTTCCTTTCTTTCATTTTCTCTCTTTTATTAAACAAAAGAGCTGTAGTTGTCTGTTGTATTTGGTGCACAGTTGACTCTTTCCGACAGTTGATGCATTGAAGCTTTTTACATCTGCTGTATTCCCGGCTGGACAATGCAGTGCTGTATTCTCTTCTCAGTATCCATATTTCTAGTAATAGCGCTGAGCTGCAATGTTAAGCAGCAGAGCTGGGGTTTAGTATTTCAGTTGCATTGGGGAAAAAAAAAGGCTTTGCCTCTCTCCGTCGTGGTTGCCTGGCAGCTGCAGGAAGGATTTTTTTTTGAGCAGTTTTCCTGGGGTTTTAGTCTGTAATGTGAAATGCACGGTTCTTCTGTGCTGCACAGGCAGGCAGCAGTTTAAATGTGGGCTTGACAGATGCTGTCTCTGACAGAGCAGAATTTAACGTCACTGCTTGGCTGAGTCCCACGTGATTGTTTGCGTTCATTTTGACTAAAAACCCAAGGTAGGGAAAAGCTTAGAAATCTTCCTTCCATGAGATACATTATATTTATTCAGAATGAGCACAAGTATTATGATGAAATGGAGGGGTTTTTTTTTTAATCTTTATTTGAACTTATGCACAGGCTTTCTAAATATTTTCTCTGTTGAATAGTGGCTTTAATGTTTCTTACAAGCTTCTGTAGAACAGAAGTAATAAAAGCTTTTACATGTAAGTTGGTGTAAATTAACTCTTTCAGTGCATTCCTGCTCTTAAAGTTTTTGTCTCATTGTTCTGGTTTTCTCGTCTAGTTAAAACTCATTCATTATTGTCTGTAACTTAGATTTCCTCCCCTGCTTTCTACAGCTTATCTAAATCAGTTGCCTTGGATTACTTAATGTTGTGATACTTTTTTGCTCTGTACAGTTTTTAGTGTTCTTGAAAGTAGTAAATTTAATTTTAATTCACTTTCTTGTTATCAACATTAAAATATTTTCATGCAAAATTATGGGTATCACAGAATTAAAAGTGATATAGAAGATATAACACACATGTATAGATTTTCTTGATGATTGGTGAGTAGTTCTATAGGATTGATTGCATTTTGATTAAAAACCTTAGAGACAACCTTGGAAATTTTGCTTCTTGTATAGAAAATAGTATTTATATGCATATATATT
This sequence comes from Grammomys surdaster, assembly GCF_004785775.1. Taxonomy (NCBI): domain Eukaryota; kingdom Metazoa; phylum Chordata; class Mammalia; order Rodentia; family Muridae; genus Grammomys; species Grammomys surdaster. The sequence goes on along the minus strand of NW_021604641.1, from coordinate 3,008,185 downwards.
TATACACACACACGCACATATATACACACACACATATATATATTGCAGATAAGTATAAATAAGTATAGTGAGTAAGTATAGTATATATTGCAGATAAGTTTAAATAAGTATAGTGATGAACTAGAGTCATTGCTTCGAATAATGTTTAATACTTTAAAAATGGTTTATTAAAATGCCATCAAACAGGTTTTTTTAAGCATTAGGGACTCTGAAATTTTTCTCTGGTATACTTATCTAAGTGCTTGAGCATTTGGGCATCTTTTTTTTTTTTTTTTTTTTTTTTTTTTTATAGGAGAGCACTGGGACAGGTATTTATTTTATGTTTTTTTATGACCATAACTAACATTTCCCCTCTGATGTTCTAGAGACAGTAACTATATAGTTTTAGAGCTTATACTATATTTTTTAGGGATACAGACTCCATCCATTTTCACAGAACATGATATTTCAGGTGAATAAAAATTACATTTCCTTTAATTGTATTCAATTATTTGTCTTTATGTGTTACAGTGTGCTTTGTTGGTTTACGTGTACCCTATGACTGTCCTAGTTTGTGTCTTACACCCCCTTGAAATGATAGAACAGTAAAAAAGAAGAAATAAGAGAACTATAAGGAAAAACTTAAAGCTTAGAACTTTGGATTTCTTTAGTTAAAAGAGGACTAAAGCCCTGTTTCTTAGTATTTGGTTCTTAAAGCTCCATACTATATATATATTCTTTGCTGCCCTTTTTTTCCTTGCCTTCGTAGACAAATTGTTGACTCTGCTTAAATTATTTCTCCAAAGTAGAAGTGGCCTTTTTAATATCAGTGATTCCCAATATTGGGGCTTAACTGAGGTTAGAGATCTGTTCAATTATTGTCTATTCCAAATTAGATTGAATGATAAATACCTGAGATGGTTGTAAATTATATTCCCTTATGATAATGTTATTATTCTAATATCTATTTTACAGATACTGGTACCTGGAGTTCTGTAATAATTAACCTAAACACCAGCTAACTACTGATGGGAAAGTGGGTTAGTTCAGAATTTTGAAATGGGATTATTTAAAAATTTTAAATCTGAATTCCTATAATCTGTTTTTAAACATTATACTATGTGGCTGCTGAAGAAATTGTCAATGTTCCCACCCAAATATTGACATAGTACCCCAGGAGTCATTAATGAAATACTAAATGTACTTAGACTTTTTTCATTAAATGTTAAGATCACACTGCTATATGCTAACATGTACCTTAACGCACAACTTCTTAATTATTGGGAATATGAGGGTGACTGAATACATTTTCCATCCCTTTTCTAGGGAATGAGAAAATAACTACTCTGCTAATTATTTTAAATATATTTTAAATTCATCTTTTGATGATACTTAGAGAAGGACAGTGATAGATTGGTTCTCTACTTCTGATTTACATCTCCCTGCAATGTCTTTAATTTTTATTAAAAGGTGTTTTTATTTTTAATTTACAGTAGTTAATACATATTGATGAAGTACCAGTGGGACATTATAAAATGTATAATGTGTAAGGATCATCCCAGAACAACTGGCATATATATGCATCACTTCTGAGATGGCCTTTTTATGTACTGAATTGGATTTATTAGGGATCTCAGTTACGAAGGGCTTTATGGATAACTCAATAATGATTCCTGTCTATGTTGGATTCAAGCCTGAATTACCAACCAGTCAGATTTTTTTTTTTTCCCTACTGCTTGTTATGGAGCAAATGTTTATGACAAGAAGATTCCTAAGATTGGTAACCACGCAGTGGGCATCAGGCAAGTAGTCACATGCATAGTCAGCAAGAATTTAAATCAAATTATATCTGTACTTTTTTCTTAAAATTTAAGTTGATTAACAGCTTACAGTATAGAAAAAATAGTAGCGATGAGATAACTTTTCCTTTAGTGTTTTCTAAGAACTTCAGGTTTCTAGGCAAGAGAAACGGTAAAAATCTGTTATGTTGCAACCTTGTAAAAATTCTTTCTTTAGTCTAGTTTCTTTTAAATCTGAATTCTGTGGTTAAACTAACTCCATAAATGTGGCAGGTTTCTTTGTCTAATTTCTGCAAACTGACTATTACCTTGCTAGGTTTTATACTTATAAGTGGTGTATAAGTATTGCTTACATAGGTCTGTTTTTATTTTATATAACACTGGCCTAAGGGGGAAGAAAAGATATCCATTACTTTGAATATTTTGACCCAAGCTATCCAACTGGTTTTTGTTGTTGTTTATTAATTTATTTTTTGTTTTAAAGTTTTCCTAGACATGTATATAATTGAACCTTAAGGAATTGAAATTTATAGAAGGGGTTTGGAAAGCTACCTAACTTCTTATTTCTACTAAATACACACAAAAAAATTCCTTTATCCACAAAGTTTCTGATTCTGAGTGGTTTGCATGATATAAAACAGCACTAACTTTGGGAATCATGTGTTTATTGTGTGTAAGTTCCATCATGTATCCTTGATTTTAAAAAGATTTACAAGAAATGGGGGTAGAACATTTGAAACACTGAGCTATTGGAGTTGAGTAACACAAGAAGGGAGCCGTAAATCCAGTCTTCCCTACATTGGTCTCCTTTCTGTTTGTGTTTTGGTGTGGCTCCTATATTTGACACTTATTTCAGCTCATGACAAGAACTAAATACTTTTTCATTTCAGTACTATTTTTTTGAAACAAGTCTGATTTTCATGAAGTTTATTCGAAAATTACTATTTTCCATAGTTATCTAGACTAGAAATTAATCACTACTAATTTCTTAGCTCAGCTAACCAGCATCAGTTGTCTCAGTTGTCCCTTCTATTTTGGACTCTAAATCCAGGACTACATGGCCTAAGATGCCTAGTTCTGCTGATGGCTGGGGCTGGAACATGGCCTGCCTTGTTCTATAACATTATCACCAGCTTTCTGTTTTCCAAGTCCTTCACTGTCTTAAGCCTGGCTGTCCTGGAACTTGCTCTGTAGGTTGACCTTGAAGTCACAAATCTGTATGACTTTGTCACCTGAATGCTGGGATTAATTGTATGTGCTATCACACTTAGACCTAAGCTTTTCTCTACTTGGAACTTGCTCTGTACCAGGCTGGCCTTGAACTCAGAGATTTGCTTGCCTCTATCTCTTAGGATTAAAGGCTTGCCTGGACCTAAGCTTTTCATGGCCACTATTCCTTAAGATTCAGATCAAAAGCCTGTGTCCTCCACTTCTGGATTGTAGTTCATTCCAGATTAAAAGTCCAAATGAAAGCAATAACCAGATATAATAACACCTAGATATAATTATTCCTTGTTCAATGGCAAATGCATAAACAACCAGTTTATCTGGGTGACCTCTTATCCCAAAGTCACCACTCTCTTAATCTGTTTATCTCCTTGAACATAGGATTCAGCTCTATTCTACTTCTTGGCACAAAGCCCCTTTCTTCTTTGAACCATACATTTTGTACTTTTATTTTTGAAGCTTGCTCATTTTCACCAAAAGGCTCTTCATTAAAGTGAACTTTAGTAACCACATACCAGAATTTATACCAGGCTGTTTTGAGACTTCCTTTGTCAAAGCAATTAATCTAGATCTCTTCACCTTAGCCTCAGGCAGACTCTTTGGGAAATGGCAAAAAACAGCCACATTCTTCACCAAAATATCATAAGAACAGTCTCTCAGCCATGTGGAAAATTCTTCTCCTCTGAAACCTTTGGAGCCAGGCTTCCACAGTTCAAATTACCCTCAGCAACAAATTCTTCCATATTTCTGGTAGGATGGCCCATTAAGCCCTACTTAAAGATTTCCACTGCTTTCCAAATCCAAAGTCCTCAAATTCACATTCTTCCAAACAAAAGCACGATCAGGTCTATCATATTAATACCCCACGCTGGGTACCAACTTCTGTCTTTGTTAGGGTTTCATTGCTGTGAAGAGGCACTGTGACCATGGTAACTCTTATGAAGGAAAACCTTTAATTGGGGCTGGCTTACAGGTTCAGAGGTTCAGTTCATTATCATTATGGCAAGAAGTATGGCAGCAGCCAGGCAGTTATAGCACTGGAGTAGCTGAGAAATCTGCCTCTTGTTCCAAAGGCAGCTAGAAGACACCTCCTAATAGTGTCACTCCCTGGGCCAAACATACTCAAACCACCACAGTGTTATTACATCTTTTTAACTCGAGATTGTGTGTCATTTATCCATTTTGGCATTTTATAGGAAAAGTTAGGGTTTGCTTTAAAATAGACTAGGATGTGTCTTATGTGTACATGGCCTTAAGCTTGATTCCCAGCCATTCATTGAAAATTGGCTTCAAAAGTAAAAAAGGTCAAGTAGTACCATTTTTGAAAATACTATTTTTTAAGCAATTAAACAAATCATTAAAATATTACTTCCCTTTAGTAGTTGTTCATTGGTAACACTGTTCATTTTCATTACTATACCTTCTTTTAAAGTACTATAAAAGATAAGGAGGGTTTTTGTTTGCTTGTTTGTTTTGCCTCATGGTTGTAGGGTCTATTTTGTCAAGATAGTTCGCCACCACCACCAGCTCAGGCTAGGGCACTGGTAAATTTTTTAGGGGTGGGGACTTTTTGAGACAGGATCTCATATGTTGCCCAGAATGGCCTACAACTCACTATGTATAGAGCACCAGCTGTTCTCAGACATACAACTGTCTCCTGTCTCAGCCTCTTACTAAATATTTTATTATTTGATTTTATTTTTTTAAACTTATAGGCCTTGACCAAATGGGAAACTAACTGAATGGGAGAGCTTTATGAGATCTCTTTAAAGTGCTTAATTGTTATTTAATGAACTTTGATATGATGTCATACATCAATTTTTATCTTTTAAAGGAAGGTGCATCTGCCCGTAAGACTCAAACTCCTGCAGCCCAGCCTGTACCTAGACCAGGTAAAAATATATATAATTTTGATTTTTTTTCCTAGATGGTCTTGTTTTTGATGTGTAGTAATTTAAAGAAAACATTGTTTTGCTTAAAATACACCAAAAGGCCATTTCTCTTCAATGCTGATTTTAGTCACCAGCATTCCGTAAGCAGGTCCTAAACTATGGTGATATACACAAAATGCTTATTAAAGTTTGACCAGCATCCTTAATCTTTTTATTCATAACAGAAAAACAAAGAAGTTAAAATGTATAGTTTCACAGAATCTTTAAAATCTATATCTTTAATATTATTTACTGGATTATCTTTTCCTCAATTTGAGTTAAAGACTTGATTATTTATTTATTTATATCACAAAATATCTGACAAAAGCAACTTTAGAAGGAAGGGTTTATTTTCATTCAAGATTTAAAGGTATAGTTCATTATCAAGGGAAATTACTGAAGCAGGAGCTTGAGGAAGCTGATCACATTGCATCCATGGTCAGGAAGCAGAGGGAGATTAATAGTTAGCTCCATTAGCTTTTTCCTGTTCATGCAGTATGGAATCCTAGCACCTGAAGTAGTGCCACCTACATTCAAGATGACTTCTCACCTTGATTAATGTGATTTAGATAATCTGTCACAGACATTTCCAGAGGCTAACATAATGTGTGTAGAAATGGAAGTTAAGGGGTGTTGGCATTTGAATGTGAAATGTCCCAATAGCTTCATGTGTCTGAATACTTGTTTCCCAACCCAGTGATGCTATTTGGGAAAGTTGTGGAAGTTTCACAAGTGGAGGAAAGGCACTGGGGATGGACCTGGAGGCTTTCTATCCTGGCCCCACTTCGTGTTCAACTCCTGCTTTCTCCTTCTTCATGCTTCCCTTTCCTGCTGTCATGGCTGTCCCGCAGTAATGGGCTCTATCTCTTTGGAACTGTAAGCCAAAGTAGACCCTTTCTCCCATAGGCTTCCTTTGTCAGTTATTAAGTATATTTGTGAGCTTGTGTGTGCGTACATTGTGCATTCCACAGAGCACATATATAAGAGGACATTTTCTCTGTTTACTGTGTGAGTTCTGGGCATTGAACTTAGGTCGTTAAGTTTGGCAGCAGGCACCTTTATCTGCTGAGCCATCTTGTTGGTCCTTGTCCAGAGTATTTTGTCAGAACAAGAAGTTAATCATGAAAAGAAGAGGGTTTTCACAATCAAATTTGAAGTATCAGGTTCTGAAATTTTCAACTCTTAGTATCTTATGCTGCTTTTTCATTGTGCTCTACCCAAGTACAATGAAGTTTTAACTAATTTGAAGAAATTTAGTCTAAACTGAACATCTTATAATATCTCAGACATGCCCCCTCCCTCCCTCCCTCCCCTCCCCTCCCCTCCCCCCCCCCCCCCCCCCCCCCCCCTTTCTCCCTCCCCAATTCCCTCCCTCCCTGCCTCCCTCCCTTCTTTCATTTCATCTATCCAAAGTCAGGGTAATTATTTTTTGTGAGCACTTTTTTTCTATGGAAATGTTTGTTACATGGTATTTCGCAATTTGAAGGGGGTATTGTTTAATATTTGACATGTTCATTTGCTATTTTTTGTTGGAGGCCAGCTCTGGTAGTGTGTTCAGCAATCCAAGGAGGAGATGTGGGTTTGACGACTATGTAAAGCAGGGACACATTCACACAAACTTGGTGGGTGAAACATGGCTCTGGCAAATTGATTTTTTTTCTCCCACAGCTTATATCCTACAGGAAAATCTTTTATGCAGTATAAAAGTTACAATGTAGTTACATTCTATTTTTCTTTAAGTGAATGATTACAATGAGTATAAGTTGAAAAAAAAAAACAGCATGTTCCCCTACACCCTTACATGATTAAAGGTTTTACATTTTACAGATGAAAATCAAATTAATCCTAAGAACCCACTACATTCGTGTCTAAGCAAAGTGTAAGCAAGCAAGGTATTTTTCTCAGGCTGAAACTTTACAAAGAAAGGATTAATCATTTTATTATTTATCTTAAAAGGCAATCTTATAAAAACTCTAAAAGAATCACAAATCTAGACTTTTATACATACAGGAAGCAATCAGTCAATTCTACTTTAAATCTTCAGGCTGTGTACCTACATACGACCAATTTTTATTAAATCATATCAGGAAGTCAAAGGCAAAAATGGGTATAAGAAATTAATCATGGCTTTGATCACCATCCCAGCTTTAGCAAGAGAGACATGCCAGCTAGCACTAGTCAGGCTGCCACTGTTCTAGTTCCCTAACCTGAAAAATCCCTCACTCAACTATCAAGAGTGTGCTTTTCTGAGCTTTCAGTTGTTCCCCAAGATTTTCTACATCAAAGCCACAAAAGCAACCTAATTTTACTAGCAGTCTACATTTCTAAATTCTTTCTGAGCGTGGTGATTGATTCATCTGCTCCAGCAGCAGTGTTTGAAAAAGATCAATCACTATTATTATTGTAAGTGCCAATGATACTGCCCAATGAGGGGCTAGAAACCCTCTTAGAGTTGTCATACAACTCATATTATGAGGGAAGTGATAACCTTGAGGGCAACAAGCAGAGTGAAACTCCATAACAGCATGAACTCCTCTTTGCCTCTCAGGAGTGCACTTCTGTCATGGTTGTACTAACTGGTGGTCTGCCCTCCATTAGTTCCAAAGCTGTTTAATCTTCCTTTTGCATGGCCCCAGATCTCCTCTTGGGTTGCTGAACACACTGCGAGAGCTGGCCTTCTTCAATTTTTTAAACCTGGAGTTGGGGGAAGACAACCTGGGAATACACAAAAGTGTAATATGTAATATGTAGGGACAGTATAGAATTGTACTTATTCTATAAGTAGAGTTTGGAGCATATGGAAATGTGGAGTGAACCACTTAGTTTTCACTTAGATTAGGGACCTAAAGGATAGAATTCCATTTATGAACAGTTAAATTTATTTTTTAACTTACCTTTGTCAAACATGAGTAATATTGTACCAGGCTAATCCCTAGATATAAAGCATTTAACTAAAAAAGTTTCATGTCTTTAAAAAATTTTGGAAAGCAGCTAGCTAACAGTGGTTGCATGTTTTCTAGCTCATCTAGAAATACAAGTCTTGAGTAAGTTACAAACCCACAGTCATCTCATTTTTATAGCCCAAGTAAATCACTTTCCTTTCGTTTGCTTTTTAATCACTATCTCGATTCAGCTTTTCCAGATTAAAATTTTTTATTTTATTATTTTAAAATGATTTAGTATTTTATTTTGATTTTTTTTTTTTTTTTTTTTTGGATATAGGGTCTTAACTGTGCAGATGTAACAGGGTGTCCTTGACCTTACAGAGACTCATTTTCCTCTACTTTATGACTTGGAATTAAAGATATGTATGCCACTGTGCTCAGCCTTCTAGCTTTAAATTGCTTATAATTTAGAATTCTTAAGTAAATGACCTATAGCTCTAATGTGTCTCATATACTCCTGTGAGATTGAGAAAGCTACTTTTGTCTATTTCATTCAAACTTTTCATGATAATAGTTACTCAGTTTGTAAGCGATGTGCTTGATGGAGACTTCTATAACTATCCTCTAGCTTAAAACGTATATGCTAAGCTGGGCAGTGGTGACATATTCCTTTAATCCCAGCACTTGGCAGACATAGGCCAACAGATATATGTGAGTTTTAGGACAGCCAGGGCTACACAAAGAACTCCTGTCTTGAACCCTTCCCCTCCCCTCGCCTCCCTTCCTCAAGAAATGTATATGTTGATGATTTCCAAATTTTTACCTTCAGTTAGATATCTTTGTCTAGCTTTGTCACTTGGTACTAAAAATAGTACCTCTGACATCTACATGAAAATAAGTTATGAGTATCTTAAAACAATTGTAAACCTTACATTGTAGTCAGCAGACCCCATTCTATGAGTCTAACTTTCTGTTCCTGCTCTGTCCTCCCAAAGAAACATGGTAGAAACTGTCACGGACATCCAAATATATATATATTAAATATAATCTAATTAATTCAGTGAATTTAATAGTAATTGTTAAAAGCCTTTCCCACTTAACCATAGATAGGAGTAAAACAATAAGAAAAAAAAAACCCTCATTTAAATCACACATAATCTGAGTACTTTCATACTAGTTCTAACCGAGCTTTCTTTAGCTCCTCCTGTCCTGAAGCTTACTACATATGCAAGGCAGACTGCAAAACCAGATATGCCTGCCTCTGTCCCTACCCACTGCTGGAATTAAAGGCATGTACTAGACATTTCCCCTAAGAAGTTCTTTTAATCTCTATCTAAATCCCCTATTTTTCTTTTGCAAAAGGTGAAAATCAGATCTTGCCACTTCTGGCTTAAAAGTTACTGTTCTTTTACTTGGGGAAAAAGAAACAAACATTTCAATATCCTTTGCAAATCAAAACATGTCATCTGTGTCAGATTAGTATGTTGTTCAAATGGTTGGTAGCACAAGTCTATCTATAGTCCCTGCTAGTGAGAAATGGGAAGACCAGGTGAATCCAAAAGTTAAATTGTAGCAGGATTCAACCCACAAGGTTGAAAGCTCTGTGAGGGCAGATCTCACTGCTGTCTAATGACTATGTAAAGTGTCATACTGAGTAATGCTTTTAAAATAAGGAGTTCCAACATTTGTAACCAAGCAAACAAGCAGTAATAATGTTTCTTTTGTTCTTCATTGGCTGGCATATTGACAATGATCGTATTTGCTTTAGTAGTAGCAGCAGCAGCAGCAGCGGGGCTCAGTAAATAACATAAATATATGCCAGGTCTGTCTAAGGACTTGGAATACATCACAATTTTTAATTTGTTTTGTGACATTTAGTAGGACATAGAATTATCTTTATTCTGCAATTGAGGAAACAGACTAGACAGAGTGAGTTACCTTACTAGTTTAGTTTGTTTAAGCAGTAGCAAATGTGGGTCATGAGTTAAATCATGAGATGAGACCCTTACTATTGATTACTGCTATTTTTTTTATTTATTTAAAAATATATATTAGGGTGTATTCATTGCAGAGCAGTTTCATACTTACATTTTTGTTCTGGTATATTGAGTGCCTTGATCATTTGAGCCAATCAAATCCATCAACCATATATTCTCTACCTATTACTTGCTCTTGCTTCCCCTTAGCAAATTTCTTATGATGTATATAGGCATGTTTTTACATGTGTATTTATTTTTTTTAAAAAAATCTAAGATTCATATATGAGAGAAAACATCCTGTTTATCTTTCTGAATCTAGCTTATTTTCTTGTATATGTATTATATATATGCATATGTATATATATATGTTTGGATATCAGAAATTATCCATGTCTTTCTTAATGTCTGTCTACTCTGTTTTGAGATGGTCTTTCGTCAAAGCTGGAATTCATAGATTAGGCTAGATTGGCTGGCCAGTGACCACCAGTGACCTACCTATCTTTTTAACACCCCCCTCCATGTGCCTAACTGCAGGTATTATAGGCATGTGTCACTGTGCCTGATAATTTATGTAGATTCTTGGTATTCAAGTACAGGTTTTTTGTGCTTGCACAACAGACACTTTACCTACTGAAGCTTCTTCCAGCCCATGCTTGTTTGTCTGTATAGTTGAATCTAACTCTATTATGTATATATCCTACATTTTTTGTATGAACTCATCTTTTAATGTATACCTAGCAGTGACGTATAGTGGGATCTTGTGGTATTTCTGTTTCTAATCTTTATGATGTCTACCTTAAATTATGTTTTGGCATCAGTGTGTAAGTGTTCCTTTCCCCCTTAGATCCTTGCTAATATTTGTTAGCTTTCTTTTTCTTTTTTCTTTTTTAAAAGATTATACTGAGGGGGAGAGGAACAGAAAGAGGAAGAGAGAACCCTAGTGTACCATGTCACATGTATGGAAATCAGAATGCAATTTGTTGAAGTATGATCTCTTTCCACCATATGTGCCTTGGGGACTGAGCTCAAATGTCAAGCAAATGCCTTTACCTACTGAGTGATTTCTCTTGCTCTATTTTTTGTAATGTTAATTCTCACATATATGATAGAGAATTGCAATGATTTTTGTTTGCATTTCCCTAATTTTCTTGACATTTTTGTTCCAATATTTCGAGTGCCTTGATCATTTGAGCCAATCAAATCCACTGACCATATATTCCCTACCTACAACCAGAAATATTTGTGTTTCATAGTGCAACCATAATTAATACTACTGAGGTCAATTACACACTGTATAGATTAGATATTCAGATATAGTTGACTCACTGCTCTTGAGAGTTCTTTTCTGACCAGACTTCATTTAAAAATTTTAAAGAGAGAAAAGAATTTAAAAACTATTTCAGATCTTAATTCCCAGTAACTTCTTTTTCTTTCCTTAGTTTTTTTGTCCTACTGTGGTAGATGTTCTTTCAGTACCCTGGTTTTACATTTAACAGTTAATCGATATAATATAAAACAATTTTGTTTACCAGATCCAGACATCCATGGTCATAGTATAGCACCGTTACATTATTTATTTCTTGTAACATCAAGTTGTTGAGTAATGTTAAAGCATTTTAATATTTGCAAAAAGTAGAGGCATAAAATGTGAGATGTTTTTGTTTCATCACTAGACATTTGAATATCAGCAATGTTTAGGCTTCCTTTGTAAGTTGGAAATAATTTTTTTTATAATAATCGTAATTTTGTTTTTCTTTCTTTCTAGTGTCTCAAGCAAGACCTCCCCCAAATCAGAAGAAAGGTATGATTGTGCCTTTGGATTACTTTAAGCAGTAAATGTGGATGAATTAGGTTATAAAACCAGTGGTAATATGCTTGTGTATCAGGTGTATCTGCTTGCTATTTTTGGTTGTCAGGAAATACTCAATATAGGTTATTAAATATTTTTGCCATTATTACTTTTTAAAAATAATTTAGTATAAAAGAATGTTTAAAATTACTTTAATAAGAAAGTAGTATCAGTAATGATGCTGATTTTGCTTTTAACCTTAAATTTTTTTATTTACAGGGTCACGAACACCCATTATTATTATTCCTGCAGCTACTACTTCTTTAATAACCATGCTTAATGCAAAAGACCTTCTACAGGATCTAAAGTAAGTAATTTATAAGTCCCTCCCTTCCTTCCTTTTCCTGAGAGAGTGTTTCTCTGTTTAGCCTTAACTGTCCTAGAACTCTAGATCACACTGGCTTTGCCTCTGCCTCCTGAGTGCTGAGATTAAAAGTGCCATTGCCACCACCACCACTCATTTATAGCTTTTTATAATTAAATTTGTTCTCTTATAAGATAATCATATCACTATAAAGTTTTAAATTGTTTTTTGCTATTATATCATTTTCCCCTTCCCTTTCTTCCCTCTAAAGCCTCTGTGGTACATTTTTTTCATTGGGAAAAAAAAATGCTTTAAGCACTATATTCTGATTATGCCTTTTCTCTCCAAATTCCTCCCATGTCCTACCTACCTTCTCACCCAATTTCATGATTTCTCTGTCCGTCTCCCTCTTCTCTGTATAACAAACACACAAACATACACACAAAAATGGAAACCAGAATATAAAGCAAAAGTCCATCGAGACAAAAATGCCTAAATAAAGCAAAATGAGCCAGGAATCATGCACAATTACCTTCTTACTTCTGGCTAAGGCACCTACTCTGATGGGTGGTTAATATACTCAGTGACGCTCCATTGGAGAAAATCAATTTTTCCTTTACCAGTAGATATCATTTGCCTATAGCTTCTTGTTTAACTGTGGGAACCCATATCCACTTCCCCCTCTCAGCACTGGGACCCCTTCTTTCTGGCTTTAACCTGTGCAAACCCTGTGTTTGCTGCTTTGGTTTCTTTAATTTTATGTGTGTACTAGAAATGTTGTATATGGAAGACAAGTTCCTTAGAGTCATCTATCACCTAAGTTCTTAAAATCTTTCCACATCTTTTTCCACATACATCCCTGAGCTCTAAGGCAACAGATGTGATGGAAACATCTCATTTGTGACTTAAGCCTATAATGGAGGGCTGAGAGGATAGGGGGAAAAGAGCTGAGCTGAGTCTGCACCACGAAGAATCCCCATGGAATGGAGGTGAGCTGGGAGGAGGTGCTCCTGCAAACAAGCTGTTAGATCACTGAGAGTGTGATTGCAGTGAGACTGCAGAGATTGTAATGGACCAGGAAGGATAGTGAAAGCCACCTTTCCCAGTCACAGCCAGTTGTGGCCACTGGGGTCCCAAGTAGATAATATTTCTGGGGCTTGGTGGATGGTGACACAAAGGAATATTGATTGGCTAGAAGGAAAGGCTCATTGCACAGTACAATTTGTGATTTGAGTGAAAACAATTTTGCCTAACAAAAGCTAAGTAAAAGTTTCCAAAATTATAGTTATATTATAGTTAATATAATATAGTTATATTATCTGAGTTCTTCAGTTCAGTGGTTCTCAACTTGTGGGTCCTAACCCCATTGGGGGTCGAACAACCCTTTCCCAAGAGCTCCCTCAGACCACCGGTAATCACAGATACTTATATTGTGATTCATAACAGTAGCAAAATTACAGTTATGAAGTAGTAATGAAAATGATTTTAAGGTTGGAGGTTACCACAACAGGAGGAATTGTGTACTAAAGGGTTGTTGCAGCACTAGGAAGGTTGAGAACCACTGCTTTAGAGATAGTTACAGAAACTTTTAGATGAAGCTCTTAGGAAAAGGATGCTCTCAGTTTTTAAAAGCAATTGCTATATTTTGATTTTTATCTGGAGACCTTGAGGAGCTTCTAAAACAAATTCTGGTCCTTTCTATGGACCTCCCTACCAGGAGCACGTAGCCCTATTAGAGAGTGGGCCATAGACATTTGATATACGCAGAAGTAAAAGCTTAAAAGGTACAAATGAAATGTATGTCCTATTTTAATTCACAGGTGTTTAGCCTTTTGAAAAGTTCAGTAGCTGCTTCCCAATTTCCTTTTTAGAAAGACTACATATACATTTATGGTACATTTGTTCTAATGAACACTTGCATCATATACAATAAATCTATATATATATATGTATATAGTTTTTTATTGGATATTTTATTTACATTTCAGATGTTATTCCCTTTCCCCATTCCTCCCTCCCACCCAGGAACCCCGTATTCCATCCCCCCTCCTCCTGTTTCTATGAGGATGTGTCACCACCCACCCGCCCACTCCAACCTCCCACCCACGAATACACCTACACTGGGGCATCCAGCCTTCACTGGACCAAGGACTTCCTCTTTCATCTATGCCTGACAATGCTATCCTCCCCTACATAAACAGCTGGAGCCATTGGTCACTTCCTATGTGCTCCCAGGCTGGTGGTTTAGACCCTGGGAGCTCTGGTTGGTTGGTATTGTTGGTCTCCCCATGGGGCCGCAAACCCTTTCAGGTCCTTCAATCTTCTCTCTCACTCCTCCATTGGGAACCCTGTGATCAGTTCAATGGTTAGCTGTGAGCATCCGCCTCTGAATATGTCAGACTCTGGAAGACCTCTAAGGAGACAGCTATATCAGGCTCTTATCAGCATGCACTTCCTGACTTCCACATCAGCATCTACCTTTGGTGACTGCACATGGGATGGATACCCAGGTGGAACTGTCTCCAGATGGCCCCTCCTTCAGTTTCTGTCCCACACTTTGTCTCCATATTTGCTCCCTTGAGTATTTTGTTACTCCTCCTAAGAAGGACCGAAGCACCCACACATGGGTTTTCCTTCTTCATGTGGTCTGTGAGTTGAATCTTGGCTATTACGAGCTTCTGGGCTAATATCCAATTATCAGTAAGTGAATACCATGTGTGTTCTTTTATGATTGGCTTACCTCACTCAGGATGATATTTCCTAAGAATTTCTCAAATTCATTGTTTTTAATAGCTGGGTAATACTCCATTGTGTAAATGTACCACATTTTTTGAATCCATTCCTCAGTTGAAGGACATCTGGGTTCTTTCCAGCTTCTGGCTATTATAAATAAGGCTGCTATGAACATAGTTGAGTATATGTCCTTGTTATATGTTCGAGCATCTTCTGGGTATATGCTTAGGAGTGATATAGCTGAGTCCTCAGGTAATGCTATGTCCAATTTTCTGAGGAACCGCCACACTGATTTCCAGAGTGGTTGCACCATCTTGCAGTCCAAACAACAATGGAAGAGTGTTCCCTTTTCTCCACATCTTTGCTAGCATCTACTATCCACCTGAGTTTTTAATCTTAGCCATTCTGACTGGTGTGAGGTGGAATCTCAGGGTTGTTTTGATTTGCATTTCCCTGATGACTAAGGATGCTGAACATTTCTTTAGGTGCTTCTCGGCCATTCGAGCTTCTTCAGTTGAGAATTCTTTATTTAGCTCTGTACCCCATTTTTCGGTTATTTGGTTCTCTGGAGTCTAATTTCTTGAGTTCTTTGTATATATTGGATATTAGCCATCTATCAGATGTAGGATTGGTAAAGATCTTTTCCCAATCTGTTGGTTGCCGTTTTGCCCTATTGACAGTGTTTTTTGCCTGACAGAAGCTTTGCAATTTTATGAGGTCCCATTTGTAAATTCTTGATCTTAGAGCATAAGCAATTGGTGTTCTGTTCAGGAACTTTTCCCCTGTGCCCAGGTATTAGAGAGTCTTCTCCATCTTCTCTTTTGTTAGTTTCAGTGTATCTGGTTTTATGTGAAGGTCCTTTATCCACTTGGACTTGAGCTTTGTACAGGGAGATAAGAATGGATGGATTCTTTTCCATGCTGACCTCCAGTTGAACCAGCACCATTTGTTGAAAATGCTCTCCTTTTTCCACTGGATGGTTTTAGCTCTTTTGTCAAAGATCAAGTGACCATAGGTTTGTGTGTTCATTTCTGGGTCTTCAATCCTATTCCATTGATTGTCCTGCCTGTCTCTGTACCAATACCATGCAGTTTTAATCACTATTGCTTTGTAGTACAGCTTGAGGTCTGTGATGGTGATTCCCCCAGAAGTTCTTTTATTGTTGAGAATAGTTCTCGCCATCCTGGTTTTTTTGTTATTCCAAATGAATTTGCAAACTGCTCTTTCTGTCTCTATGAAGAAATGAGTTGGAATTTTGATGGGGATTGCATTGAATCTGTAGATTGCTTTTGGCAGGATGGCCATTTTTACTATATTAATCCTGCCAATCCATGAGCATGGGAGATCTTTCCATCTTCTGAGATCTGCTTCAATTTCTTTCTTCAGAGACTTGAAGTTCTTGTCATACAGATCTTTCACTTGGCTTGGTTATAATCACACCAAGGTATTTTATATTATTTGTGCCTATTGTGAAGGGTGTCATTTCCCCGATTTCTTTCTCAGCCTGTTTATCCTTTGAGCAGAGGAAGGCTACTGATTTGTTTGAGTTAATTTTATATCCAGCCACTTTGCTGAAGTTCTTTATCAGGTTTAGGAGTTCTTTAATGGAGGTTTTGGGGTCACTTAAGTATACTATCACATCATCTGCAAATAGTGAAAGTTTGACTTCTTCCTTTCCTATTTGTATCCTTTGACTGTATCCACTACTGACTGAGTCATTATTGAATCAGCGTGGCTCCCATTACCACCTTCTCATGACCTCCTCACACTGAGGCTGGACCTTGGCATATTCCACAAAACATGGCTAAGAGACAGGAAACTTTAGGACACTTTTCTCTTACAGTGTTTCATATATAAGAGAAAGAAAGTAGAAGATCTCAAAATACTGTGTTTGAGATGATTGAGAGGAGTGCTGTAATCACTGGCTGGAAACTAGTGGAACCATAATATGTTTATAGTGATTTTGTTCTGTTTTATTAAATAGAAATTGCACATGATATAATTATATTGAGTACCTGGTAATTTAGTCTTAATGGTTGCCATAGGTTATTCGTTTCTAGTCCTTAATTCATATATATGGATGAATGAATGAATGAGAGAGAAAGAATAAAGTAATTTAGCACATAGAGTAAAGGATTTTACTATGACATTTCATATGTATATGCCATTTTCTGTTTTGACCAAGTATGGTTAATTATTAAGCCACCACATATGAGGTGCATATACATATATGTTGGCAAATATACACACAAATCCTTAAGTTCTTTCTTTAAAAACAAGTTATTTAAAAATTAGTAACAAAACCCAAAAGATTTTCCCAAATGAGAATGTACAAGCAAAATTAGATAAATGTAGGAGGGAGAATAATGAATAAAACCATGAGTTTTAAAGTATAGGAATTTAAAAAAGGAAAAACCACTTTCCTGTGGTTTATGCTGTGTTTAATGTCTGCTAAATCTGTCTTTACTTGAGTAGCTTCCCTTCTTGTGTAACAGGATCCTGTTAGCCATACTTAGCTTTGTGGTCTATGTGCTGGGCCAGTTGCTTCACCCTCCAGAGATTCCCCACAGCATACTCTCTGAGCTTGCTAGTACTCTATATGGAGGATGCCTCCTAAGTGGGAAGCAACCACAGCACTGAGCTCAGTCTATATAGGCAGAGATTCTGAGTCTTCATTTTATAATTCTTAATATTAGCTCATTTGGGGTGGATCTCTTCAGAGATCCTGGGCTATGTAGCAATGAAGGGTAGGTAGGTGGTACCAGAGGTTGATTTGCCTGCTGCTCTCAAGGTTGGTCAGGGACTGGGGCATAGGACCATTCTTAGTTGGTAAGGTTGGTTTCCAGCCTCCAAGGGCGGACTTAGACCCTTAACTACCTGCACCCAGTCGTCTTCCCTTTTTAGCTTATGAGATTCCTATCCACCCTTTTCACAGTTGTTTTAGGTTCCCTGTCGTGTTGCTTATATACAATGTTGGCTCAGTTTTAAGTAATAGAGTTTCTCTTAAGTTAGTGCCTAGCTCTTACTCTGAGTGATGCAGAGTAGCAAAATGGGGTTCCTTCCCAATGCTGACATGCCCTGAAGAGAAATCACAGTCTCACAACTGGATATGAAGCTTTTAAGGGCTTGGACCTCTCCTTAGGTCAGGACTGCTAATTTTCACTACCTCCACTCAGCTTCCCTTTTATATGGGGTTTTAGTTTGCCCTCTTCCTGCTAGTACTATTAGGCTCAGCTTCTTTTCAGCTCACTGCTTATCTTTTTAAGGCACTTTTTAGATGGACTATAATATGTCCTTTTTTTTGTACTGACTATAAGGTTATATTTTGCTATCTTACCCAGAAGTACCAATCTTCAAAACAAACAAACAACCTCATGAGTCTGAACATTGCTTTAAGAAATTCTGGACTGAACACATGCTCTTCTGTAGTGTTTGTGTGTGTGCATGTGTGTGTGTGTCTGTGTGTCTCTGTCAATTTGTATTTGCTTTTTTAGATATTCTGATACTACCTAAAGCACTTAAGGATTTTTGATTCATTAGGGTAAATATAAATTTAAACTCATAGTGATGTTAGGGCTAGCCCTTGGCTGACATCTATAAGCTTCTCCCTACCTCAACTATAAAGTCAGGCCAACATAGATAAATTTCTTTGCTGTTTGAGTGAAAACAGTTTTTTGCCTAGTTAATCTTGTCATTGTTTGTTTATTCTGAGATTCTGGTTGTACTCTTTTATATAAATGGTAAAATCTAACCCATAGAAATATGTGCCCTTTTCTGGCAACATCCTTGCACTTAATTGGTTGTCACTTTTTTTGTTTATATTTGATCTAGCTTTTCTAACTGCTGACAGTAAGAGGACTGTATCCTGTAAGATATACTGTGTTGTTGGAACTGGAAGTTTGTAAGCATATATTTTATACTTAATGTGTTTTATACATATCGTGATTAGTCATGCAGATGTGCATTAATTGGTTAAGAAATGTGTATATTTCTTATTTGAATTGTGCTTGAGGAAAAAGGTGCAAAATATCTCATTAAATATTTCCCACTTTAGCCATAAATAGATTCTTCATTTTGGTGTACATTAACAATAGAAAGTATTAACCTTTATTTAATCAATTCTGTTTGGTGCCTAAATTAAGAGGTTAAAGTTTACTGATAACTTATTTGGAAAGGTTGTTGTGTATATTGATTTTTGTATATTCAAGAAGCAACTAACACAATATAGAAATAGAAAGTCCAATCTTCTCTGGAAGCTTAAAAGATAGTGATAGTAATTTGTCAGAAATCATTATTTGCAAGTGGTAAATCTCTTAGCAATTAATGTAAAAAGTCATTTTCAGTTTCCTGCTGAAACTATACTATATTGTTAATACAGTGAAAAATACACACGAGTGACATCTTGATAGAATCAGAATCAAGTTAAACCCGTTAGTTAAGTAATGACTGAACACCTTGCCTACCACTTCTCATATATTATGTGCTGCTATAAGTGAGGATGTAGTTGTTCTTGATGTTTTTTAAATGAAAAGAAAGAGTTGAAATTTATTGTTTTCTACAATTTTGTGACCTAGAAAAGATATAGACTATATCTAGTTTGACCCAATCAGGAGAAATCCTGTGATGAGGACCATGTGGGGGAATGTATCTCTTTTCCTCCTAAATACTTGTTTACTTGTGTATTTAATGTATGTGAGTACCCTGTAGCTGTCTTCAGAGACACTCGAAGTGGGCATCGGATACTATTGCAGATGGTTGTGAGCCACTATGTGGTTGCTGGGAGTTGAACTCAGGACCTTCTGGGAAAGCAGTCAGTGCTCTTAACCACTGATCTATCTCTCTGCCCTCTTTTCCACCTTCCTTTTTTTGTTTTGTTTTGTTTTTGTTTTCTTGGTTGTTTTTGTTTTGTTTTTTGAGACAGGGTTTCTCTGTATAGTCCTGGCTGTCCTGGAACTCACTCTGTAGACCAGGCTGGCCTCGAACTCAGAAATCCACCTGCCTCTGCCTCCCAAGAGCTGGGATTAAAGGCGTGCGCCACCACTGCCTGGCATCTTTTCCACCTTCTAATATGCAAATATATTTCAATCTTTGATTTTCAACTAAATTTTGAATTCCTCAGTGACCTGGCCTTGTTATATTTTGATAGCTAATGCTATAGATATACTATTTAAATTTAAACTATAGTATTAAGTAAATGAAGAAAAAGGGGGAGTATGGAACATAATGGGAGACATAGGGAAAATAGAGACTTGACCTAAAATTGAGTATTTCAAAGCAGTGTGTGTGTTTTATGAGTCCAAGAGTAACATGTATTTATCTTAACTTGTAAAATTTCTTGTTTAAGGTATAGATTGTAGTTTCTGTGAGACTGGCTGCCTTGTTCTTGGGATTTTTTTTAACTCTTTATAATTTTGGATTAGTTATTTTTAAAATTCCTTCTAACTAATTTTTATGTGGTATTCATCTTAATACAGTCTAATATTCATATTTTGAAGAGCTAACAAAATATTAACTTTCCCTTTTATTATTAGCCTTCTTACAGAGAAGCCACACAACTAAATGGACCACACTTTTAGGATAGATTGTGCTCATTTTTTTCTTCCAAATTCAAAACATTTTCCTCATTGTTTAATGACACATTGCAGTTGATGTCTCCCTTACTGACTGAATCAGCTGGAGGCTTCACCATGCAATTAATGCATAATTGAAACCTCCTTGACACAATTATAGTATTGGCTGTAGCCCATAGTTCAAATTGGCATAAATTCTGTTTCATTTTATATAAAACTAAGGATTCTTTCTCTTGTAGTCCTTCAGTGATAAATGAAACAGAAACTGGAACTCAGCTTAATCTTTAACATCCTAACTTTTAACACCCCTAACAAAATGAAGCTAATATTGTAGAAGTGTCACAAATGTGTTATCTGTCAACGTGTTTGAGAGAAGGATGGTGAGACTACATGGTTATTTAGAGGACAAAGTGTTGTTCTGGCCATGGGATTCCCGGAAGTTAGAGTTCTAAGAGGAAATTTTGCACAAAGACACACTCCAAAGATATATAAATGCAGAGAGTAAAATTTGCAGTCACTAAATGTTCTTTCACATCTTATCTGTAAGAAAACTGCTTGAACCTGGGCAGTAATTTTTGTGAATGAAAATAGACTTATAACTGACAAATGATGAATGTGCAAAATGTCTTGGTGGAAAGAGCTCCGTTTTGTGCATCTGAAATGAGAGTTCAAGAGCACAGAGACTCAGCTTTGTGTGTGTGTGTGTGTGTGTGTGTGTGTGTGTGTATGTTCTAACATTTAAAATAATGTGTCACACTTGCACATACAGATTTTCTAGATACCTTCATCAGTTCCTTTTGGTTTACAATTGTTTCCAACATTATATAAATACAATCTATATATCATATGTATATATGATATATAGATTGTATTTATAAACACAACGTTATATAAATACATTTTAAAATAATATTTTATCCAAAGTATTGCTATTAAACTTGGCATTTTCCATATAAGTGTGATTAACTAAAAATAAGCAAAACTACAGTAGCAAGTGATTAGTAAATGTTAAATGGATATGAAATCAAAGCAGCCTAGACAGTTCTGTTCCATTGCTGGAATCAAACACTAAAACCTCTCATGACCTCATAATTAGCATTATTTTATGAAAAATTTCAAGGAACCTTACCCACTATAGACATCCATATTCCTTTTTAGCCCTTTACCCTTTAACCTTTTCTACCCTTTTAGAAGCACATATTCCTTCTGTTGTGTGGACCATGCTTGGTAGCAAGTGCTTTCTGCTGAACCATTTCATGGTCCTCCCTCTACAGGCTGTCTTAGCTTCTCAGAGCAATGGCCACACTTAAGCAAAAGCAGCATTTTTAGAAATATTATTACATCTTTGTCGTAAATTGAAAATGTACCCTAATGTCCACACACACACACACACACACACACACTCTAAACAAACTATTTATTGAAAATCATATAGTAAATAATGAATAATGGGTAAGTATGGTGTCAAGTTACTGGCATTGGCCTTCTCTATTTTATGCTACTGGTTCATTGATGGATAAATAAACAATATTGAAACATGGAGGAAAAAGAAGTACATATTCAGTGAGCCCATGGATTGTATTTCCTAATTTAGTTTGTAGGGCCTAAGCATTGGAAAATAGATCATATGTTTGAATTATTTTTATTTTAAAAATCAGAATGTTTGTAAGTGCTTTACATAGTAGTTTTGGCAGTGCTCTGACAGAATACTTGACAAAGGCAACTTGGACTCTTTCTTTGACTCTTAATAGAGGGTGTCATGATAGAAAGCCATGACATGGTAGAAAGAGAGAGAGATGCTCTATTTTAAGTCAGGACGCAGGGAGAATAGATACTGGTGTTCTGCTTACTTTTCCCCATTTATTCAGTCTTATGCTCTTACATTTGGGAAAGTGGTATCCATCTTCCCTCAGTCAACCTTTCTGAATTCCTCTCATAGACACATCCAAAGGAGTGCTTTCAGACAGTTCTAAATTTATTCAAGTTGACAGTTAATATGCTTATAGCTTGTAAAACACTATCAAGTTCTAGAATAAGTTATAAGTTATAAGTTATGAGTTATAGTTAATATGTTATAGCTTGTAAAACACTATCAAGTTCTAGAATGGTAGTATCTCTTCAGATGTATCTTTTACTGGGAAGATACAGTAGAAAAATCAAACTACATAGAGTTGATAAATACTATATGATTGTATGTGGTATTTTTTTAGAACATATTTGCTGTATGCTGATTTTTCTACTGTAAAGTCTTAAAAGATAACATGGAAGTTTGATGTCATTTTTCTAATTTTTCTGAAACAAGTGTAAAAAACTTTCAGGTATCTCGTGAAATTTCAGATGATTTGAGTCATCAGTGAGCAATCCTACCCAACCACACAATCACTTCCTTTCAAATGATCTTTTGATTTGTCATTATGTTTTCTAATTAATAGCATTTGAGAATTCAAGTTAGTGTTACAACTTCTGAGTGCTCACTAATGACTACTAATTGTTTATACACATACATAGTCCACACATGAAATCTTGCTTCATTTTGGTATACAAAATAAAGATCCATACTCTCCAATTATTAAGATCTACACATAAAAGAAAACATTTTAGCATAAAGTATTAATATATCTTCCTAGTTCATTATATTGTGTACTTTTTCTCTGCTTTTTCAAAGATTTGTTCCATCAGATGAGAAGAAGAAACAGGGTTGTCAACGAGAAAATGAAACACTAATACAGAGAAGAAAAGACCAGATGCAACCGGGGGGCACAGCAATTAGTGTCACAGTACCTTACAGAGTAGTAGACCAGCCCCTGAAACTTATGCCTCAAGACTGGTGAGACATTCCCTTTCTCACGCTCTTGTCTTTCTTCTTTCTTCCCTCTCCCATTCTCTCTACATTTATGTTTTGTTTCTAAATTGTTTTGAATATTTATGTTGGATATATGCGCATGATACGTTATGTTTGCAGGGATCAAAGAACAGCTTGCAGGAGTAGCTTTTCTCCTATGTGTCTTGGATCAAACTCAGGTTGTCAGGTTTGGTAGCAAGCACCTTTATGTGGTCAGCCACCTTTCCTGCCCATTTTTAAAGGATATAAACAGGTATCAGACTTTATAAAAAGATTATCTTGGAAAGTTTATTAATCCATATATGAAAATCTAATTTGCATATCAGTAATGCTGACATTCTAGTAATATCTTACTCTCACAACTATTACAGGGTGTAAATTACATTTAATTTACTGTGTATTGCTCTACTGAAGATGTTTTTGAAAGTTCAGGTATATATTATACAGAAGGAAATATTTTTTGTTTATTCTTTAATTTTAAATTCAGAAACTTCAGGAATAGTAAGAATTTTAAGTTTGCTGTTTTTCTCAGTGACTTTGGGTACTTGTGTCCATGTGTCTGCGCATGTATGTGTTTGTGATTGTGTGTGTGTGTATGTATGTATGTATTTGACCTCATTCTGATTTAGGCTTGAACTCACAGCAGTCCTCTTGCTTCAGCTTCCTGAAAACTGATTATTGGCATTAATTCTATACTTGCCTTGAGCAGCTGGTTAATTGCTTGACTGTGATTGTTAATATGTAGCATGAAGATTTTTGAACATTCTGAAGACCTTTAAAAAAAGGTAGCCTATTTCCATAGTAATACTGAGGTGATTATTCTTTTTATGTATCAGTCCTTAAGCACAACTTTTCCTACTAGTGCCCAAGATTTAATCATTATTTTCATTCCTCCTCCTCTTCCTTTTTCCTCTGTCTCTTCTTTTGCCTTCTCTTCAATGGATTGTTCTCTAACATACTCATATTGTCTGTCTCCTCATCTGAAAATGGGCTATAGTAGTATTTACCTCACCTGAGTCTCTTGAAAATGAAATGTGTTAATATGATTATTTGTAATTTGCTTAAAACAGCATTCTCACATAGTAAATAGTTAATGTTACTAATGGTAAGTAGCCATCATTGTTTTGTTCCAGACTCTTGTATGCTTAAACTGCTTAAGGTGTTACTTAATATAATTTTTAATTAAATATTATGGAAAATAATGAAAGAGGAGGAGCTAAAAAGAGATTTATTCCTTCTTGGAAAACTAGTTTGTACAGCTGAAATGAAATGAGTTGCTTTAAAAACCAAACTAACATTTAGGGTAAATAGTTAGCTAAAGCTTGGAAAAATTAGAAAAGTTGAGATTTTTTTAATACTCACTCTTTTTTCGTAAGGAACTAGAAGATAAGAAAATAAGTCTTGGAGTTTCATAAAATGGTTAGAGAGTTCCTATAATTTAGTGTTTAGTAAATTTAAATAACATGTTTTTGAAGTTCCAGTAACTTTCATTTAAAACCATTTTGTTTGGTTAATCTACTGATCCCTATTCTTGTCATCTTTAAGTACATTATTTACTTAAGGGAAGAAAAAAGATTACAAAGATGACCTGAAACTATTATGCTTGCAACTATTTCCAGAAGACTTAGGTAGGAGTGGGGGTTCATAAGTGTGTGTGTAGCATAGGAGTCATTAAAGTTTATATCATAAAACATATGAAAAAGTCAAGTTAATTATGTTTGTCTCACCAAGAGGAATGTTAGCAAGACTGCCATATGAATAATTCTGAGACCCTTTTTTAAGGATTTGCAGTGGTTAAAGCTCGAGTTTGAAGTGTTCTCTCCCCCATGTCCTCCTTTCTGCTTGTAGGGATCGGGTTGTAGCTGTTTTTGTACAAGGTCCTGCTTGGCAGTTCAAAGGTTGGCCATGGCTTCTCCCTGATGGATCACCAGTTGACATATTTGCAAAAAGTAAGATTCTCCATATATTTTTTGCTTATTCAGTATAGAATTAATTTTTAAGAGAAAAAGCCACATGTAACTCACCCTGCATATGACTGTATTAAAGGATTGCCATTAAGTAACATACTATACTAACCTTTAACACCTGTATTTTTAAAGTCTTTTGTACATTAATATTTTCTTTGCGATTGTATATAAAAATAAGTGACATATTGCCAATGTTAATGATTTTCACAGCAAAAGCCAATCTATATAAAAGTTGGTTACTATGTGATATATGCAGTTATAGAAATATCACAGTGAAAATCATTAATTTATACAATGTACATTATGTAAATATTGTTACAATCTGAAAGAAAAAGTACAGGCATATTGAAATATTAATGATGTAAAAAACCCTAAAATACTTAGCAATGTATTATATAGCCCCCCCAACTAAATAATAGTTGGAATATCCCTTCTACCTAGTAGATTACATTATCTATTTTTATCAATTTACACAAATGTATGTTCAACAGTAGATGTAATATATGTAATTCATTCATAGGATATTGAAAAAATCTGTGTGTCTGGCATTCTTATATGCTGAGAGCACAAAGGTGAGTGAATGAATAAAGGGCTGCTCCTGCTGTGGTAATTGCATTGTTGCCAGGCAGATTATCTAATAAAGACATAAAAATTACAAGTTCCTAAGAAACAAAACACAGAAGATAAAACACTTGAGCTGAGAGATCTGAATAAAGAGGAAAGGCCAATCTGGTAAACATCCCAGATGGGTTAGCTGATAAGTGTCTTAGACGTTTTAATTCAGCAAAAGTCAATCTATATAAAATTTAGTTATTACATGATATATGCAGTTATAGAAATATCACAGTGGAAGAAATATATAGAGGGAATGGAAATTTAATGAAAGCGTTAAGTGCCTATTTTTTTTTTAAAAAAAAAAACTTGCCTTATGGACTATTGTTTAAAAATAATTAGGTTAACTTCAAGATGTAAATACTGAATTTTCTTAGAAGTTTAATGCATGTATTTCAATTGTTAAGATTTTTTTTTTTTTTTTTTTTTTTTTTTTTTAATGGTAGCATAATTTTTATTAGTCTCAGGGTGTCAGAGGTGATCGGTAGCATATTTGCCTTGAGCATCCAACTCCCCCTCTTTTGTTTTTTTTTTGTTTGTTTGTTTTTTTTGTTTTTGTTTTTGTTTTTTTTTAATTTTTTTTCTTTTTTTTTTTTAATGCTTTTTTATAGCATGTTTTACAAGGGGAGGGGGTAAGAAGGGCAAGGTGGTGGAAAAGTACAAAATCTTCTTGGCCTGTGCCTTGAAACAATTGTTAAGATTATTGTTCTTCCAAGGTAGATAAGGATGTAGAGAACTTAGCAGTGATCAGTGATTTTCTTCTACATCTTATCCTTCCTCTTCATTGCTGCTTAAATCCTGGCTCCTTTCTGGCAGTGGTTAGAATTATTTTTCCATATTTACAGGAATCACAAAACCAAACCATGGACTTGAGCTCACACCTTCTTTGTTACAACTAGTCTTTGAAACAGTCATCTCCATGAATGCTGTGCGCAGGACTTCAACCACTATAGCATGGCTATTTCACTAAAGTTGTTGTTCTCCATCTCCCAATAGTGGATAGTCTTGACCTCCTATTAGAAGTCTACAGTGTTGACTCATTCCTTACTTTTTACAATGCTTGTTGTCAAGTACTGGGCTTCATTTGATCTCAAGGGGTTGGTTTATTTTATTTTGTTTTTTAGTAGTTTTTTTTTTCCTGGCTGTTATACATTTTAAATTATCATTTCTCTTTAAATTCTGAATACCCTTTTAAGGAAATCTTAGATTTTCAGTTTTCTGTTATTTACTTATTTATTTATTCATTCATTCATTTCTTTATTTTTGGTTTTTCAAGATGAGATTCTTTGTGTAGCCTTGGTTGTCCTGTAAGTCACTCTAGGCTCAAATTTTCAGTTTTTAACTCTCCCCATTTTATAAAATTGAGTCGCTTAACTCAAGATTGTGGGATTATCTGATTTACTGCCTGATAAATACTTGTTAATATTCTGATGGGATATGACAGTTTGTTACAAGCAACATCAATAATTTGTCTTACTCTCTTTAGGTTTGTGTAGTTTTTTTCAGTGATCTTCCTAAGCCAGAAGAAACTTAGGACTATATTGTCTTTCAGCTCTTAGTGCTTCTCCTAGTGTCATTTGTGTTGCAGAAATAAAATACATTTACAAAAAGCAGCTTAGGAGGAAAATGTGTTTATTTCACCTTACAATTTCAGGTTACAGTTCATCATTGTGGGGAGCATTGTACTAACTGAGCCATCTCAGCAACCCCTTCATATGTAGTTTAAGCAGCTATTTAGAGCAAAACAGTTGACAGATTAGAAAAACAAAGAATGTAATAAGCAGATTGAAAAGTATCTTAAAATGTTAATTTATATTTAATGTAATAATTTCATAATTTTAAAAATGCTCAAAAAATTGTTTACTTATGTGACACACTTGAAAATGGGTTTTTCAGATCTGTAACACAGAATCTCTTAATGAATTCTTATAATTAAATTTACATACAGTAAATTTTATTTTTTTTAAAGGAAATAGCTTTAAAATAAGATTTATTGACCTTTCCATCTATTCATTTCAACTTCCTTTGAAGAATTGAACCCTGATTAATTACTAATGTCACAAGCCAGTGTATGAGCTAGACATGATGTCTAAAGCCTGTATTCCTGGCATTTGAGAAACTGAGGTAGGAAGATTGCTGTGTATTTGGGGTGAGATTGGGCTACATAAATGAGATGTTATGTCAAGAAAAACAGAAACACCAATATGCTGACTTCCACTGTTCAGATATTGTCTATTTATTGGCTACTAGAATATATATTCTGTGAAGGTCGAGAGTTTATGTTGGTCACTGTTGTACTCATACTGCATAAAATAGTTCACCTTATATGTAAGTACTATATTTACTTAACTAGATTTTAGCTATTTTTATCGCAAATTTTTCTTTTTCTCTATCTTTTCTTTAACCCAAATTATATTAGTTTGCCTTTTATTGCTATCACAAAACACCATGACCAAAAGACAGTGGGGGAAGAAAGGGTTTATTTGACTTCTGTGTTCTGATTGCCGTTCATTATTGAGAGGCAGAAACTGAGCTGGAGCAGAGGAAGCAACTGTGAAGGAAAGCTGCTTCTTGGCTTGCTTTTTGTGGCTTTCTCAGGCTTGCTTAGGGATAGTACTACCCCACATTGGACTGGGTTTCTTCACATCAGTCATTAATCAAGAAAATGCTCCCACAGACTTGTCTCTGGGCCAGTCTAATGGAGTTTTCATTTGAGGTTCCTTCTTCTGGAATTAACTGAACCTGTGTTCTGGTGACAAAAATCTTACTAGCATCTGAGTCCTGTTAGTTTCACTCCCCTAGTAATTTCACAAGGATATACCATATTGGCTGTTTCGAGATCACTGGTTACAGTGCTAGTATAGCTTCAGTTGATAGTAGAAAGATTGGAATTTTTGTTTGTTTAGGTATTTATGTTATATGTATATTTTCTTTCAATAAAGTATATTCATAATTTTGGCTGTAGTTTTGATAAGAATGTTGTTTTTTTTTTTCTCCCTGTTCCCCTTATAGTTAAAGCCTTCCATCTCAAGTATGATGAAGTTCGCCTAGATCCAAATGTTCAAAAATGGGATGTAACAGTATTAGAACTCAGCTATCATAAACGTCATTTGGATAGACCAGTTTTCTTACGTTTCTGGGAAACATTGGATAGGTAATTATGATTCTATAATATACTCACACATGCTTTATTATACTCATTTTTTTAAATCAATTTAAAGTTTTTAAAGTTATGAGCTACATTCTGTAATTCCTTGCTTT
Source organism: Grammomys surdaster (assembly GCF_004785775.1). Classification (NCBI taxonomy): domain Eukaryota; kingdom Metazoa; phylum Chordata; class Mammalia; order Rodentia; family Muridae; genus Grammomys; species Grammomys surdaster. Next base: position 2,979,247 of record NW_021604641.1, on the reverse strand, counting down.
GAACATTGTCTGATTTGATGCCAACATAGTAACTGATGATTGACAAATACTTTGATTTATTGACTTTATATGTAAATGTAGAACAAGTTTAGAGCCTGTTAGAGTTACAGTAAACTTTGAGTGAGAAGATAAATATTATGTGATCTTGCTCTCATGAACTGTTTTACCTTCTGAACTTCATGTTCTGTCTGCTCAGAGAGCCTGGAGTCAGGTGACCCATGCACTTTGTAAGCTTGTGAAAGGAATTTAACTTTTACACTTATTTGAATTACTATTTATATGAATTATTAGTATTGAGTTCTTTCTAACAACTGTTGTATAATTTACAAATATATAGCTTGTTTGATATTGGATTGTATCAGTTTTCTGAAAGTCATGAGGTAACTTTATAGCTGTGACTGATAGTGTGTAAAGACTAATGTGCTTTCAGTAAGCTGGTAGGTTATAGAATTTAATGAGAAATAATGTTTCTTTTGCTTACTAGTTTTTAGAAGGTACAGACTCAAGTTTCCAGTTATAAAACAGTATTTAGTCTTGTAGTGATTTTAAGTTATAAAAAAGCAGTCATCCCTTTTTAAATGTAATATTTTAAAAATTTTAAAATTTGTGTTGTCATCATAACCCATTATTGTATTTTTTCCCCAGATACATGGTAAAGCATAAATCCCACTTGAGATTCTGAATCATTTAATTCCTCCTGTTCTGAAAACTTGGATTAAGAAGCATGGATATAGCTTGATCTACAGACTGAAACCAAGCTTTATGAATTCCTCAAGAACTTGTAAATGAAGGACACAGAGTAGTCTTCTATAAGGCCTTGTTTGATGCTGTGTGCTTCAAAGAGGCAATGCCTCCCATCCATACAAGCAAACTTTTTTGGCTTACAACTATTTTTTTAATATTAGCCTTCTAGTCTGTAATGGAAATTGTATATTTTGATAGAAGTTTTTTCTCTATTGGTTAAATTAGCATTACTTAAAATTTGTTTCTTTAGAAATAAATACAGGTTATAAATGTGTGTATATTTAGGAGTTATTAGGCTCTTCAAGCCATCTTGCTTCTGATTTTTCATTGCTCTATGGTTCCTTTTACTGGAAAATACTGTCATGATGGTAATAAATTTTAGCTATAGAACTTTAAAACCCTATTGAAGGGAAGTAATTATTAAATCAGTTGAAAGTCAGCCTGTGTGTATACTATGTCTATACTAACTCATGTTTAAAAAGGAATAATGAAAAATCAAGAACAAGTCTTCAGTTTCAGTTGAACTGTTCAGCCTTTCCAAGATTTCTTTTGTAAATGAATACATTTAATGAATGTACATTCTCTTTGTTGACTTTAATGATTTTAAACTTAAAGTGATATATTTCTATCTGGGATATGTTTCCACTTGAAACAAAATCTAAAAAAAAAAAAGATTAAAGTGAAATAGACTGTAGTGATTTTTACTCGAGAAGCTAAAGTATGATTTGGGGAATGAGTATGTGTCAGCGTAGTTACAGTGTAACTTGAACCTCTTCTAAGTCTGACTTTGATTCTTATTTTATATGCGATAAGATTTTGAGTCTTCTATTTGTACACATGTTAACTTGGGACTTCTTATCTTCCATTATCCCTAAATATTGATAAATTCCCAGGCACCAAAGAACACATTTGCTTACGTGTCTGAACAGAAACAAGATAAAAACACTGGTATTTTTATGTGTGTGTGTTCAATGTGGTATAAAATATAAAACCTATATTTTAACTTAGTAAAATATTTTACTATTCCTGTTCTTTAGACAGAATGTTGCATCAAAGCTGCAATGAATGACCATGTTCCTTGAGTCCCGGTTTTGTCTTTTACTACTTAAGGAATGTTCATTCCTTGAAACTGGTTTTGTCATTGGAGCTGTTGTTGACCATCCACCTTGTGTCTTGTTTTCCTCAGTGACTATCTCTTAGGTTATCAAATTGGGGGAGCACAGTAAAACGTTTAGTTCTTGCTTTTATTCAGGTGAATTTATTTACTTAGTAATTTTATTTACTTAGTAAATAAGCAAATTTATTTACATAGCCTCTTTAGAACTTAATGCTATTGTAAAGATGAGAATCAATTATTTTATTAACTTCCAACTAAAGTCCATTATCAGTAAAAATGGAGAAGTATTTATTCAGATGGAATTCAGGGGGCTCTCCAGAAGAAAAACAGCTAATGTTTTAAATGGCTTCAATACTTTTGTAGTTTTAGTAAGTTCTGTCCACAATTTCCCCTTCTTGCATTCTTTTCTTGATGATAAAAGAAAATTCACTTTGTTCACAGAATTTCTCAGCATACAAATAATTCTTAAATTATGTATTGAATAAACTTTCTCCATAATGAAATAGTCAACGACTCAAACCTGTAATAATTTAATGTAAGATTACTTGTTAGGACTACTGCAAAGGACATCAACTACCACCTTTCCATAAAGATGTTTGGCATTTGTTCTTAATAACTGAAGTTTAATTGATTGCAGAGTGTGGTTGAAATTAATACTTTGGATACGGTTTGTCTGTTTTATCTTTGTTTTGTGTATAGGCAAAGGCTTCTGGATATCGTCTTTAACATCAGTAAAGCTAGAACTATGCTTTATAACTGTCTTGAAATCAGATCCTGTGTACTAGAATTTCTTGTTTTATTTTTAAAATTTAAATTTTTTTCAAGGTAGCAAGGTAATGAGTTTCATGGCAGCATTCTGAAGGGTCCATGTCCTCTTACATTGTTCTTTCCCTAGCCCCAACTCTCTTGCCTCCATTTCCTTTTTCTTTGCTATCACATATATCTATTTCTTTCTCTTTTTCTACCTGACCTTTTCTTAGTAGCTCTTCTTCCTTCTGTATCATAGTCTTTGTTTCATTAGCTATACATAGACTTGGACATAAATTTAAAAAATTAGTTTCAACATTGTGGACCCTTAAGTAGGTTTATGAAATTTATAATGGATAGTTATAAAAACAAAAGGAAAAAGGAAATGAAAAAAGCATTCACTATGCTCTACCAGTCATTCATTATTCTCTTGTGACTCAGTTCTACAGCAGCACCTAACACAGCTTTGCACTTTAGGCATTCAGTAGTTAGTTATATGTGTAAATGGATGGTATATTTTCAGCATACGTCCATTAACACAGTTTTGACTTTATTTGATCTTACAATTTGAGAATACAGAGTTATAGGGCATGAGAAGAAATAGATAATTTAATGAAGATGAAGTACACATTACTAAGTTCAGCTTCCTATAAGTTATTGTTAATGGAGGTACTCCTGCCAGCTTTACCTAAAGGAAGGGTCTCTGTTATTTATAATCTCTTAAGTAACAGTAAGAAAAATTATGCAGTTTTTAAACAGAAGCTCACCATTTGGAGACATTTAAAAAATATTAATAATTTTCAAAAGTTTTTTTAGAAAAAAATGTTTTTGAGAAAGGGGTAAGATTCACCTATTTACATTGTTACTGGAAGTAGTGCCAGAATTAAGGGTCTTGTTTTCTCCTCTTTTCATCTATGTATGTTTTGTGTGTGCGTGTGTGTGTGTGCGTGTGTGTGTGTGTGTGTGTGTGTGTGTGTGTGTGTGTAGATTTTGAGGCCACTCTTTGCACTAGACCATCTCTTACATTGGTGATATTGGCCTATATCCCCAAATGACGAATTCAAATCTTATTTATTTAAGGATATTTTGCTGTTTAATATTTAAACAACATTTAATATATTTCATTATTAGTATTATAGCTTACGGTTTGTTTCCTGTTCACTTATTGCTTTACTAAGTATTTTTTAGCAGAGACAGAAAGGCAACTTATACAGGAATAAGTAATTCATGGTGACAAAACCTCAAGTTTTTAAGTTCAAGGAACTGTTATTTTCTTTGCTATGCAGAGTAGGATACAATTTAATTATGAAAAGGAAAGGCATAGTATGAGTTAGTTTACACAGAGTTTTCACCTAAAGAAGATTCACTATCTAATAAGCATTGAAGAGAGACTTTTACCTGAATAAAAATTTCTGTGACTCTTAACACAAAGTGATGACAGTGTTCCCTTTTTAGAAAGTGGGCAGGGATTATTTATGACACTGAGCTATGCAAGGTTTTTTGACATTTTACAGTATCTTACAATATTATAATACTGAAGCTGGTCAAAATTAGTCGTTTAGTACGTGGCTTTAAATTATGTTGCGTTTTGTTTGTTTTATTGTTATTTGTTGGCTTGAGAATAAACTCAGAGCCATCTGCTTTTTAGGCAACCACTTCGACCACTGACTTACACTCTGAACCATGAATTGTGAAATTATTTAAATCATAGCTAAACTAGAGAAGTTTATTTTTTGCTTTAGTCCCCTACCCCAGGGAAAGTTCTTAAAGCATGAATGTGAATGCTCACACATGTATGTACATACAAGTCAAAAGAATTGCCATTCTGTCGAGTTCAAATTCACATAGGATGTTGAGAAAAAAAAATAAGATAAAATCTGTAGAAATTTGTTTTTAACTGAAAAGCTGGTGGTGGTTTTTAAATAAATGAAATTTAAATTATATTCACTTTGAAATCATTGAACTGAATGTTCATTATCCACTTGTGTTTTATTTTCACATGGTGATTCTCTTTCATTTTATAGTAGAATGGAGAATTGACTAACCTTGACTTAGAGAATTTGATTAGGGATTTAAATTAGATCCTAAATTTTCTGGTGTATTCATGGCCGAGTTTAGAAGTAAGTATGTGTTGGCTCTAACATAGTTTCTGCACTAACATGTTGGCAGAACAACTAGCAAAAAATTGAAAATTTATAATAGTTGTATAAATAATTCTTTTTAATAAGTGCACAATAGGTTAATTATGCTTTCAGGTCATTGATGTGTTTGAGATTGTGTATTAGGAACTGTTCATAAGAGTATCTTGGAAGTTATAATTTGCCATATACTGAAATGCAGTAAGCACTTTCATATGAATAAAGTTTGTGGACTACAACTAGTTTTGTGCCAAAATTAAAAAGATGGGATTATAATATGTCAAAATTAAGCAAACATTCTTTCCAAGTATTTTGTATGCTGTTAAATTTGTTTCTATTTTAAATGTAAGTAAAGCTACTTAACCTTTAACTTGGGTTAGACTTCTGAATAGGTGACATTATTTCCTTCCTTGGTAGTATCCACTGTAACTGCTTGCTTAATCATTAACTAGTGATGTTTGTGAAGCAGAGCAGTTCCTGAGTAGAGCTTACTTTGAAGCCTCTGTTACCTGATGAAATGTCCTCATTCTTGTTTCATTTTGGGAGCTTTATTTTACATACAAACAACAGTTTGCTGTTAAAAATCTTGGGAATATATCTACCATCCCCTAATTTTCCCCAAAAGACTCCAAACAAAACAACAAGAGAGAGGAGAGAAGAGAAAGAGAGAGGGGGGGAGATGGAGAGAGGGAGAGAGGAGGAGAGAAAGAGGGGAGGTGGGTATCTGTGTGTTCATGTACCCAATGTATAACCACCAAGAAGGCAGAAGTATTATGAGTTTGGGATGTTGTCTTTATGTAAAGTGGGATTTATCAGGCATAGTATTTCTGTTCAGGAAATAAAGATGTTTACTTTTTGGAACCAATGAGTTAAATCCTGTTAGTCTATTTTTTCAGTTAATAAGTTAAATAATTTCTAGAATTCAAGGCAGCAGGTTTTATAGCCTACTGAATTTATAATTGAAGTATGTCAAATTTCTTGTTATTGTAATAGTATTAAAAGTATATCCCAGTATTTTACATATAAATATCCTGATTTTAACATAAATTTCTAAACCATATTCCCATATAATTAATTAACATTGTCATACTGGCAATGCCAGAAATAATATATGAATCTGATGTGACAGTTTTCTAATGAAGGATTTAATGGGCCGTATTTAAGTTTAATTTTTTTTTCATAAATGCTCAATAAATATGAACTTCTGTTTCCTTTTCGTCATCTGTTCTTAGATCCATGTCTTTGTAACTGAGATAGAAAGTGAATATGCTGTTGAGTTACTTTTCTTTTTTTTTAAGGCTCAGAGGTGCACATATTAGTAATAAATACCATATTGCTAGGTAAGGTTTTTTCTTTAACATATTCCAAAATAAGTCTCTTTTTTACTTAAGTGTATAATGATCAGCCTTTAGGGTGAATTGAAAAGCTGAACAGCATTTTTTTAAATGACCATAGAAAACTTAGTCAAGTAGCTCTGAAGATTGTCTGCAGAACCTTTGTCCCAGCATTTATAATTTGTATTTCATTCTTATCTGAAGAATATTGGACTAATGTACAGAATGCTGAGGGCACAAACTGAAGCTGAAAACATCTGAGAGATTGTTACTACGTTTTGATATTTTATTGGACTCTGCTTCCTTTGCCCATGAGTTCCTAGCAGAGAACACAGTAGGTCATTCACTATGGTAAAACATGGTTATGTGTTCTTAGGGAACTGCCTTCCTAGAATTCCCAATGTTAGGACTAAATGTGATGATGTCTTTTTTTTTTTTTTTAAATTGTCAGATAAAATACATGTTCTTGAAATGGAGCAGTTTGAAAGTTTTATCAGGACTAATCACTGAAAGATACAAAAATGAGCCGTATGGCTCATTAATGTTTTCAGCATCATTATATTTCTGGTAGTTTTAACTGTAAAATGCTTTGAAATGTTTTGTTTTTAGGTAATGTAGCTTTATTCTATAATGAATAACCTATTACAAAAACAAACATAGAATCACAGATAAAATAAATTGAGCTTTAAAGTAATTTAAGAATAAAGGAAGTTGATCTTGGGCTTTGAAGAGAAGTTATTTGGGAATATGTACTTAATAGAGAAGTATAGTAGAATAAGTTTGGGAGCTAGGTAGACCTCTGATGTGATTTTTCTCTAGCAACATTTTAGCTGCTAGTTGCAAATGTGTAGAGAATCAAAGTTAGATTGATTCATTCATGTATTTATTTATTGATTTAGGTGTTTTTTGTAGAATTAGAAGCAGGCCAAGGAATCAGATTTATTTGCTAGGATGGTATGAGTTGACAGCAGGTAGAATCCAACTTGTACAAAGAGTAAATCATGGAGAAGAGCCAGTGGAAGTGAGAAGATGGCACTTCTGTATACTCAAAGCTTCTATAAAGTTGAGCTTGAGAGAAGAGAAGGATTGAGTGGGATGTATGAAATCAAGATTTTCATAAGTGCCAGTACCAAAGTCATTTTTTTATGCATCTCTTTTACAAAGACTAACTTGAAGAGTTGAGAGCTGACTGCTAGGTGCTAGAAAAAAGGCATCCCTGATTATACTGATGGTTGGAAAATATTTCATATTCAAGAGAACTTTTTTTGACTTCTCTGAGCTGCTTGTTTACTCAATTTGTTCTAGACTTAGAATAAACTTAAGATGACACTAACCTAATTTTCTGACAGGTTAGTTAAATGCTATTCTGATTCTTACCTAAATCTTCTGTATCTCTTTCATTGTTAGCATGAAATGGTTGGTATGCCTTATGTTTTTGGTGGCCAGGGTTTTTTTTCCATCTGATTTTTCCTCACTTTCCTACCAATTCTTTGATTATGCAGCTGCAACCCATTATCACTCCATTTTCTTCCCTTAAGTGGCCTTACCTTTTCTTGATAGAGGAAACAGAAGCCATGGACTTCGCAATACTGTATTGCTTAAGCCTTGAATACACATGCGAGCATCTTTTCTTTCTATTGGTCTAGTGTCCAACTCATTAGGGACTTGTATTTCTCTACCACTTTTTCATTTTTGCAGGATTTGCCATCTTTTGTCTCTTGCATATTCATTTTGTCACCCTGTAGTTATACCTTTTGCATGCATTCGTTGGCATCTTTTGTCTTAAACACCAGTGGTGTTCTGGAAAAGACTTGATTACTTTCACTCTCCTCTTTATGCCAGTCATCTTTCTTAATCACTAGACAAGTGGTGGTGTCACTAAGGACAAGTTTACAGTCTGTTTGGTCTATATGGAGTTGGGGCTCTAAAGTCTTGAGCCTTTCTTTTAAAGACTTAGAGGAAAACTGATGGTGTACACACTGTGCTGCCAAGGTGTACTGGAAGTACACCTTCCAGTGTACTTTCTGGGTCTCATGGGGAGCTCAGTTTCATTATGCTTGGAGAAGGCAAGTCTTTGAATAGTGGGGAAACTGGAAATTTCATTATGTTTTAATTGACAACCTGCTGGCTAACAGGCCATCAGCCCACAACATAGAGGTAATTCACTTCTTGTCTATGATTATCAATGATTAGAATATTTCATGGTATGATCTGTGCCAAAGTTGGAGCCAGTAGACAAAGGAAAGTAGACTAAAAAGGAGAAACAACAAGGCCTTGTTGGTTGAGATGGGGGACAGTTTGAATAGAGCAAAAGAAAACCACTAAAATGTTAGCCAAAGTTGGTACCAGATTTAATAACTTACTGAGAAAGCAAAACTTGAAAGATATATAAAGGCCATAACCTCTAGGAGACAAATACAGAATATTGAGTGAGGCTAAGAAGAACCAACCAGTAAATGCAAGATGTATTGGGCACAACATGTAGCTAATTAGAGAAAATTTCCAATAGTTGAAAAACTTTGTTTCGAGGAACATTGAGGGAAAAGATAGGTCTAGGCGAATGCTTCATTTGAACATTTATTGTTTAATTTGTGTCAGTGATAAGTTACTGTGCTAATGAACAAAAACTAGCCACACTCCCATTGGGAGGGAAGAAATAGATATTAAACAACTGTTCCCTGTAGTCACAAGTGATGCATTAAAAAATGAAGCAGAGGAAATATTATTTTGGAATAAAATGGTAGCAGAGATAACCATTTTACAGCACTAAGGATCAAATCCAGGGCCTTGTACACTCAAGGCAAGGGTTTTGCCATTGAGCTACATCCTTGGCCCAAAGTTAACCATTTTATATAGATAGCCAGAGGCAAGTAAATTGACATTTGTTCAATACGTGAAGAAGTTACCCTTGTGAATATATGAGAAGAAAGTACTCCAGATGGTGAAGAGTTCCAAAGCCATCAGCTAGGATATTTGCTATTTTAAGGACTGACAAGGAGGCCACCGGGCTTAGTGAGGCAGCAGGAATTGAAATGTGAGAGCAGATGCAGCAGGGAACAAGATTCTGTTGTCTTAATGGATTGAGTAAGATCCATTGACTGGCTTTAATGCAGAAGCTGTTAGGGAGATTTTGAGAGGAATGATACTTAAGAGTCACTCTGACTGGTTAAAGAGTAGGCCATCTTTAGGTAAAAAGGGAAAAACCCAGGAAGACCAGATCTTTACTGCAATAATTTAGTCAAGTAACAAAGGTATAGGCCACTGTGATATTGGTGGAAAAATGAGAAATCGTTAGGTTTTGGAGCAAATTTGAAAGTACAGAGATTTGTTGTAGTGTATAAGAGTACAGTCAGCAACACTGCAACATTTTTGCTTTTATGTGAGGAGCTGAAAAAATTCTAAGTAAAGTGGTCACAATTATGAAAGTATGAAATTTGGTAATGATAACTGAGAGGATCAGTTTACTTTTGAAATATTTGAAATGCCCACTTAACTGTGCAAGAAGAGGTGTGGGTCTTTGGGTTTTAGGCTAAAGAGAAATGTTCAAAGGAAAAAGAATAACACATTTCTAGTTCTCTTGTCATAACAAGGTTATTTGTAGATGCATAGGCAATGTCTCTAGCTATCTGAGGAAAATTCCCCTAAAATTTTTTTAAAGTAAATTAATCAAAGATGAATATCCTGTGGTAGAGTAACTGAGTATTTGTAATATAAATCTGACATCTCAATTCAATAAACCCTTTTCTATAGGAAATGACACTGTCAGTACTGAGCTGTTTTTGGTAAAACCCAGAAACATGAATGAAGAGAGTAAATATTCTGAGGTTTCATAATCCCTGTGAAGAAAGGTGTGGCTTCTTGGAAGATTACAACATTTGTTTTAGCACTTAGTCCAAGAACCACTGGTTCTTTAGAAAAGACTTTCTAACGTTTACAGAAGCACTTTGGACTATTTAAGAAAAAATTGTATTGATGTTTTGGAGATTTTAAAAATAGATTTAGACATTATTTACAAGTTATTAAATTGCGAATCTTGAAATTTTTGCTAGGTAGAAAGCTAGGTTTTCAGCCACAAAAGCACAAACCAAAGTATTTTAAGTAAGCTTTTTCAAAATATTCTCCTAGTAGCACTTTTTTCCTAGAAAATAACCTTGGACTTTTTGGTTATCTGTTTTCATAACTTTTAACCTTGTAATTTAGCAAAGAGCAACTTTAGGAGAAAGCTCAGTTGTGTCATCGTTGTGAATTACGGCTGACTGTCATTTCCCCCTATAGAGCCTCTTGTTCTATTTTACTGTTTTGTGAGATGTCTGTAAATTGTTGGTGAATGAGGGAGTCAGGACACCACTGTCAGGCTTGTTCTTAATTCACCTTGTATCCAGATCAAGTAACAGCATCTGTATCTATATATATGTTATTTATTAATAAAGCCTAATTTAAATAAAAATACTCATTGTCCCTTCCCCCCAGCACTTCAGTGAATCATCTTGCATGCTCCTTGAAGTATGTTGCTTAGATTTGGAGACCTGTAACACTGTATTGGTTACTTTCTTGTCGATGTGACAAAATATCTGACATGAAATAAAAAGGAATTATTTGAGTTCACCGTTTCAGAGGGCTCATTCCATGATGCTTGTCTCATGTGCCTGAAGGATCAATTATTGGAACCCATTCTTCATGTCTGGGGGACAAGATGCACAGCAGAGGCCATTGGCAGTAGACTGGCTTTCCCTTTGCCTCCTGTTATCTTGTATACCACACTCCTAGCCAGTGGGCTTGGTGCCACCCACATTCAGCGTGGCTCTTCCTCTTCATTAGTCCTCACTGGAATTGCTCTTTAATTCTTAGTTGACTATTCTTAGTAAAGTTGGCCATGAAGAGTAACTATTGCCAACCACTAGATTTAAAACACAACAACAACAGCAGCAACAACAAAACCTTTGTTGGAAGCATTAACTTATAGTGATAGGGTGGTTAGTTGGTAGTTAACATTCATATTCTTTGGGTTTTGTCCTAAACTTTTAACTGATTACTATTTTCCACTATGGCTGTGTGAACACCATATAAACAGTTTTAGATGGTTACACGTCACTGCTACAAGGACATCCTGCATATACACACATCTGTGTATGAAATATGCACAGCTCTATGTATGAGTATATCAGAGAAATGCCTGAAAGATAAATACACCACTGAGTCAGAGGCAAGTTTTAAAAAATGTTTTACTTTGAAAGACAGCTGTGTTGGCTAAAGCCTGTAATCTCAGAACTCAGGAGGCTGAGGTGGAAGGATCACCAGGAAATTATGGTTTCCTTTGGCTGTGGTATGTGATATATGACACTGTCTTAAAGAGGGGGGGAAAGGACAATTTATAGGTAAAGGTCCATGTAGTTTCAGATCTAATTTCTATGCCACACCCTCCCTTTGTGTATGGAGATTATAAATGCTCACCACACCTTTTTGTTTATTTCTTGGCATGTGCCCTCATTTTGAGTGTGTGTACCTCCTTGGAGTTTTATCTTTTCATCATGAGTAGATTTATTTAAGTATCATCACATCATAGAAATATTATATCAGCACAGAAGTTCTTTGTGTTTTCTCTACTACTAATACCTCCATCCTAACTCTGGCAGTCAGCTAATCTGTTTGGCTTCTTCGTAGTTTTGTCATTTTGAAACTTGTATCACAGTCTACATCAGATAGATTCTATATCAGTTAGATGAGGGTTTTTTTCTACTCATAATCTGGAAACTCACCAATATCAATATTTTTCTTTAATTTTTGAGTAGCTTTTCATGGTATGAATGTGCCATAGTCTGTTCAAATACCTACTGAGTTGAGAATGAGAAATGAGTTGTTTCTATTTGAGGCCAATAAAGCTCCTAAGGCAATCATCTGCATATGAATGTGTGGTTATAATTTTTGCTCTGGTAGGCAGGCCCTAGAGTGTGGTTGTTGGATGATACAGTAGCTGTGTAAGTATTTTTTAAGGCTGTGAATCTATTTTGCAAAGCAACTGCACCTCTCTAAATTTTCTTGGTGAAGTATTTTCAGTTCCTTGCCAGCCTTTGATATTGTCTTGAATAAAAGTAATATTTGGATGTTTTAGTAGATGCAAATGACTATTGCTGAACATACCTTTAGGAACAAATTTTCTATCTGTACATTCTTTTTGTCAACATGTCTGCTCATGTCTTTCCATTTTTCCTTAGATTTTTTTTTTTTCAGCCAGAGTTCAGAGAATTCTTTGTATAAATGACACTGCCTTTCCCTTCCTTGTCATGGTTTAGGTAAACCACATAGCTCAAATTTCAGTTAGTATGGCATATTAGTTGTGGTTGCATAAAATGCAAACCTTGTTGCCAGCTCTCCAGTTCGTAGAGTTTAATGTCAGCAACAGCTTGGTGTCATTGTCAGTGAGTAGCTGCTGCTTTCAAAACCTTTGGTAAACATTACAGACCTTCTATTAAGTTAGAAATCAAAGTGCCTGTTTTTGTGGCCCCTTTGTCTCTTGGTGATAAATTCCTATGTCATTTTCTACAAACAAATCACTTAAAATGGAATTGTCCAACAAGGATGAGAGTGAAGCAATAAACAAAATTTCTAAGAGGAAATAAAATTCTAATGAGGCACAAATTGTTAGGGTCAAAGAATTGCTGACCGAAGACTCCAGACTAATGGTATGCAAAGGCAGAGAGCGATTAGTCTGCAGAAATTACCAGCATACAAGGGTCAACCATTCATCAAAATGGTGATGACCTGAGGGACTCCCAGGCCCCCTTTTAGGCAGGACTGGGGGAATTTTCTAGAAGGATTACGTAACCTCAAATAACCTCTAATATGGTTGGTATTATTGGCAAAGCAATAACATTAGTACAATTTTGATTGGCTGCTATATTCTATTATTTTTGTTGAGACCTTGAAGAATTTTAGAAACCAGCTCCATTCTGGCCTTGTCATTTCCTCCAGCTAGGTGTCCCAGGAACTAACTCAGCTCTAGACTCATCCTCCATAAGTGAGGGCCATCATTGATGAAAGATCCATTGTCAGTGGCTCCTCCTGAGGAGCTCAGTATGCTTCCTGAGGAATTGAAAATTTTATTCCCAGTGGTTTTGGACCTCTCAAAATAGGATTCTGTAGTAAATAGTTGATAAGAATGTTAACATTAGTGCATTTAGAAGACTAGCTATGCAGCCAGTAGAATTTGGTGGTGGTAAACTTCACAACATATCTCACAAAAAGTGGTAAAAGTCTTCACTACAGGAACCTAGGGACATTTCACACCATTAAAATCCAACATAAAATGTTAGGAGCTGATCAGCTTAGACATTGGTATGAACACTCAGTGTGACCATTTAGGAAAGACATCTCTATATCATAAGTTATGTCAACATAAGGCATTGTGCTCAAAATTTCTAATATTTTAAAGTATATTATGCTAAATATAACAGGAGGCTTTTTACAAAGATGACTTAGGCTTTTACAAAGTGTTGTCACTTAAGTCAACACTTATGAAAATTTCCATTGTTTATAGGTTTTTTTGTGTAGTTTGGTCTCTCGTGTTTATTTTATGGTTCCTTACTGCTGTGAAGATCAAGGATTGCTCAATGTTTTCTACATGTGCATCTTTTGTCACCCTCATGGTTTGCACATATTTTACCAATGCTACACAGCTTGTCTCTTTGTATTGCTGATGTTTTAAAAGTATTTTAAATTTGCCATGCAAAACAGTGGGTTTCACTTATGACATTTTCATACATGGATGTTATTGTACTTTGCTCACTCTCAATCTCTTAATACTCTGGTTTTCTTCCTCCCACATAGTATCCTTTCTGCTTTCATGATGGATGGATGGATGGATGGATGGATAGATAGATAGATAGATAGATAGATAGATAGATAGATAGATAGATAGATAGATGAATATATAGGCAACCAGGCATATTGATTGATTGTATGTATGCTTTTGTTATCTTAAGGCAGTGATTCTCAACCTTCCTAATGCTGTGGTCCTTTAATAGAGCTACTCATGTTATGGTACTATCCCCCCATCATAAAATTATTTCATTGCTACTTCATAAACTGTACTCTGTTTATGAGCAGAATACAGTGCTCTCTCTCTCTCTCTCTCTCTCTCTCTCTCTCTCTCTCTCTCCCTCCCTCCCTCCCTCCCTCCCTCCCTCCCTCTCTCTCTCTCTCTCTCTCTCTCTCTCTCTTTCTTTCTCTGTGTCTGTTCATAGAAGCTAGACTGTATAAGAAGGAAGATACCTTAAGCCAGTGGATCTCAATCTGTTTGGAGTTTGAATGACCTGTTTACAGAGATTGCATAAGACACAGATATTTACATTATGAGTCATAACAGTAGAAAAATTACAGTTTTTAAGTAGCAGTGAAATAATTTTGTGGTTGAGGGACCATCATGACATGAGAAAATTCTGTGGTTAAGAGGACGTAGTGCCCTTTCACAGGTCCCAGGTTTGATCTCCAGCACCTACGTTAGGCAGTTCAAAACTACCTATTATAATTCCACCTGCAGAATATCTGGGCCCCCTCCTCTGATCTCCAGTGGCACTCACACACATGTAGCATATACATGCACAGATACACACATACACATAAATAATTTCTTTAAAGTTAACTAAAACAGATACATAGTATACTTACCATTTGTACCTACTAAAGGAAACCAAATATAAATGTTTTAAAAATATTGTTCATTGGTTAATAAAAACATCTTTGTCTTAGAAACAAGATCTCTCTATATCATAAAGTTTGCTTGCAATTTGAACTTGTGACCCTCCTAAGTGCTAGGATTACAGGCCTATGCCACCAAAATGTATTTTAAAGTAGAATTTGAATGAGCATAGCCATATATCTGGTCTTTTCATGAATTTGCACTCAAAGAAAATTCCCATGTCTAAAAGCCTTGAAATTAATTTAGATTCCTTATATCCTATTTATTTGAACCATTTGTGTAATGATTTTACAGCAAATATACAGGATCTTCTTAAGGTTAGACATCATTGTGCTTTTTTTCCTTCTTCTTCTTCTTACTTGGCAAAATGTCTTGTACACAGCAGCAAGTACTTAATGTATGCATCCTGATTAATTCTATTAGCCTTAAGAGATAGAAAAAGAGATAAGGAAAATATGGCACTGAAACTTGTGGCCACATAGCCAAGAAATGCCAGTTTTCCTATACATTATGCACAATTTCATATCTGAGAGTTATGCTGGCAATAATTATATTTAATTAATAGCTGTCATTGGACTACAGGAATGGTCATTCTATCTTGAAAAACATAAGAGCTTAACTTGACAAGTAACTTGTTCCACTTTACCTTCCATTTTAGTGTCAGTAAAGGTACCAGAAAGTTATCTATTTCCCTCAAAGGGGAAAAAAAGCTGTGCATCTACCCAAATACATGAAAGTCTGTGATTAAATCATGTCTTGGAAATGAAATTGATTAAAATTAGTATTGGTTTTGGAAGTGACCTTTCTTTTCAAGGATGTTCGTCTCTTTATCTTCACAAAGCTTTTCTTCCGTTTGTTCCTAATCTCCTCTTATATGGACACTAGTCAGACTGAAGTGAGGTCTACCCTTATGACATAATTTTACATTAATTATATCTTTAAAACATTCTCTTCACAGTTATATTCTGAAACATTGAGAATTAAATAATTCAACATAAATATCAAATTGGGGAATTCCATAAGAGGGGCTGACCAGGTGAGAACTGCTTAGTGTAGTCCCTTAGGAACTTGTCAGAAGTAAATTTTTGGAAACTGTGTTTACATAAGAGCACTCTCCAACTAGAAAGTGATTAGCATGATCAGTGTTTTAAGGAAGCCTGGCTTGTGACACTGGCAAGTTGCAAGTTTTATACATATGCTTTCTCCAGATGAAAACTTCTACATACCCTTTTCCTGCTTTCTCTAAACTATATTAAATGTAAAGCATGAATTAGTCTGAATTCAGGTATTGAAATGTACAACTAAACAAGCGCTGAAGCTGTATTTTGTGTCATATTCTGAAACCTCTTTTCCTGCCTGGAGGCAGCACACACTGGGGAGAGGCCATGGTTGTTTTCTCTTTTTTTTTTTTCTCCTCCCTTTGCATACTTAAAGTACAAGGGAGAAATGGTAAAGAAGTAGGAGTTCTTATGTGAACAAATTACCCATGAAAGCTGAATAAATACTCCTTGAGACCAGTGAAGGTTTACAGCAATTGGTGTTTCTTGTGAATGTCTTTTGTTGACTGGAGATTTCCTGATGAGTCTCTCTTTGGCAATTCAGATGCTCTGGGAAATCGTCTCTTCCTGGTAGCCTCTTGAAATGACTTCCTCCACTACCAGGAAAGCATCATCCCCAGCTTTCTTTCTCTTAAGGTCAATTTGCTTCTTGAGAAAGCCTTGGATAACCTACAAACATCTCCATAGCTGTGCCATAGGCTGCTATCTCTGTTTGGTTAGAGGCACTCTAGTTTTCCTTATGGTTCTTGGAAACATACTCCTTGTGTTGGAGTGTAAGTGTGTGTCTACTTTTCTTTCTGTTCTTACAGGGCACCACTCAGCTCTGTAGCCTGCTATCTTTAAAGTTAATTATCTGAAAAGTATCTTTTCCTGTTTTTTCTTCAAGTAGTTATTCTTTTCCTGAATGAGACAGTGCCAGACTCTGGGTACAATCTGTTTATGTTACTTTTATAAATTATGAAGATGGTGATTTGATTTTAAATATTCACACAAATTGTATCTTCTGTCTCAAAGTTTTAGTTTTAACATCTTACTACATCTCTTTATTATCAGTCTTGCTGAAAAAGAAGTTAACAGAATTTCTATATCCATAGGCAATAGTACTCAATCTGCAGTCTGCAGTCTGCAGTATGAGTACAGTAAGGGAGGCATATGATTCAATCTTTTGGGTTACAAGTGAGAGAAAAGTTCTTTTCTTGTAAATCTCATGAAGCACTTTCATTCATGCTTCTCCATCGTCATGCTAATGTCCTGTGTGGATGTGTTGGAAATTTATTTATTCCCTATTCCCATTTAGGAGAATCTTCCTAATTTTATAATTGTGTAGAGTCCACAAATAATGAGTAAACATACTAACCACAATGTTTTATTTTTCTCTAGATGCTGTAGCATGACAAGAATAAAATTTTTGTTTTATGGATGAATTATAAAGTAAAAGTAAAAATTATAATAATGAGTAAATATTATTAGAACTACTATTGTTTTAAATGGCCATATCTGCCCAGCTGAGTTAAGCCAATTGAACAAATTTTTCGAGATACCCTGTTGGGTGTGCTGAATACTGAGAACATGTGTGGTAAATATGATGAATGATGCTGCTTCTCATGTGGACTTCAAAATCTGGGATACTATGAAAATACCAAACCTGAGAATAATAGGTGTAGAGGAAGGAGAAGGATCCTGGTTAAAAGACCAAGAAAATATTTTCAACAAAATCAAAGAAGAAAATTTTCCTAACCAAAGGATGGTGATAATGATAAATCTACAAGAAGTATACAGAACATCAAATACAGATCAGAAAAAAATAAAAGCCCATTTAACACATAGTATCAAAACATTAAGTATACAGAACAAAGACAGAATATTGAAAAGATACAAGGGAAAATGATCAAGTACTGTATATAGGCAGACCTATTGGAATTACATTTAACTTTTCACCAGAGACTCTGAAAGTCAGAAGGGCCTGAAGAGAAAGGCTGCAGATTCTAAGGAACCACAGATGCCAGCCCAGACTACTATACCCAGCAAAACTTTTAATTACTATAGATGGAGAAAACAAGATATTGCAAAGGAAGGTCAAATTTAAGCAATATCTATCTACAAATCCAGCCCTATAGAAGGTACTAGATGGAAAACTATAACCTAAGAAGGTTAACCACATCCATGAAAACACAGGAAATAGGTAATCTCACACCAGCAAAATAAAAGAAACACATGCATACTATCAACAGCAGCAACAGCAACAACAACAAAATAACAGGAATTAACAATCATTGGTCATTAATATCTCTCAGTTTCAATTCCTCAATAAAAAGACACAGAGTAACAGAATGGATGCCAAAACAGGATCCATCCTTCTGATACATACAAGAAACACACCTTAACATCAAGGATAAACATATTACTTCCAGTAAAGAGTTGAAAAAGATATTCTCCCCCTGCCCCCCACCCCCCAATGAACCTAAGAAGCAAGCTGGTATAGCCATTTTAATATAAAATAGACTTCAAGCCAAACTAATCAAATGATATGGTGACATACACTACATACTCACCAAAGAAAAAAATCTACTAAGATGATGTTTTAATTCTTAACATCTATGCCTTAAACAAGGACACCCAAGTTTGAAAAATAAAACCCCCCAAAAACCTACTACTGCAGCTTAAATCACATATTGACCCTCACACAGTAATCATAAGAGACTTCAATACCCAACTCTCACCAATAGACAGATTATCTATACAAAACTAACCAGAGAAATACTGAACATAACAGATGTTGTAAAACAAAATGGACCTAACATATTTTCAGAACATTTCACCCAAACATGAACAAATATATTATCTTTTTCTATGCACGTCCTGGATCTTTTCCCAAAACTAACCACATACTTGGTCACAAAGCAAGTCTCAAGAGATAGAAGAAAGCTGAAATAACTCCTGCATACTATCATAGTACTACAAATTAAAGCTGGATATCAACAGTAGAAATGATAGAACATTTACAAACTCATGGAAATCAACTCTTTACTGAATGAAGAATGAGTTAAGACAGAAGCAGAAAGAATTTCAATTTCAATGAAAATGGATACATAGCATAATACTGACTTATGGTTCATAATAAAGATGATTCTAAGAGGCAAGTCATAGCACTAAGTGACTACATTAAAAAGGAATGGAGTGATCTCATACTAACAACGTAGCAACAGACCTGAAAGCTCTAGAACAAAAAGAAGTAATCACACTCAAGAGTAGTAGATGCCAAGAAATTATCAAACTGGGAACTGAAATAAATGACTAGAAAACAAGAGAACAATACAAAGAGTAAATGAAAGTGTCAAAAGCCATCTAGGAGAGGCCCAAACTAACAAATTTTGCATGACTATGATGGATAAACTTTGAATTGCAGGGCCTTCAGAAATCTTATCTCAGGATGGATTCTTCTTCTTGTATGCCTTTTCTGTCATTATTAAATAGTCTAATGATTCCTGGGCATTAGTCCACCCTATTGAGCAGATTTTCTGCAGATCAGTGAAGATATACTCTCTTGCAGTAATTCTATGTAGACAAATTAATGATTTCATAATTCCTAATAATAATTCTATAGAATTTCTAAATTTATACAAGAAATTTTGAGCCCTCTATAGTATGAAAGCTTCAATTAGCCGGGCGGTGGTGGCACAGGCCTTTAATCCCAGCACTTGGGAGGCAGAGACAGGCGGATTTCTGAGTTCGAGGCCAGCCTGGTCTACAGAGTGAGTTCCAGGACAGCCAGGGCTACACAGAGAAACCCTGTCTCGAAAAACCAAAAAAAAAAAAAAAAAGAGAAAGCTTCAATTAGAGTTCTGTAAGCATTCACATATCATGGGCTAACTGCACTAGGATAAGAAAGCAGGCTTGAAACAAATTTATGATCAGGGAAAACCGATTATCTGTGAAACTATTATTTGGTAACTAGAGGTCATAAACTGGGAATGGACAATTTATTGCAAGTGCAAGGACAGAAAATAAAATATCGATTAATTTATCTATCTATACAAAACTTCAAAACTAAGGAAACACAAGGCAGATGATTTGCCTTTTGACAAAACTATGCTGACTTGTAGCATAAAAATTAGTGCTTTAAACTTCTAATGAATTTATGGGTCTAGAAGACAAATAATAAGTGTTTAGGTAGGTACTAGTCTTAGTCAAAACACATGTAAACATTTCTGCTGTGACTCCTTATGAATTTATCACTTAAATTAGTGGCTTAAACTTGGTACAAACTTTTGAAATATAAAGATGCATAGAAAATCATGTTATTTATCCTGAGAAAGTATAAGAACAAAGAACGACTTTTTTCTTTCTCCCAGCAATAAAGATTCAAGCCTATTTTCAGAGTGAGTGTTTTTCTGCAAATGTAACTTTCTCTGGCTCTCAAAGAGTTAAGAAACTCTGAGCCTTTCTCATGACCAGTGAGGGGTCTGTGAGAAGAGAACAAAGAACCAGAGTAATCACTTTAATTTAATTCCCCACTGCTAAACAGCAGGTGTTAGTCTCCAGAAGCCAGCAGTTTTTAGTCCCAAAATAGCAAGAGACTGTTGAATTTCCAGGAGCCCTCAGCTTCTAGCCTTGAGTACACTTAGAGAGTTATAGGGCCGGAGATCATCAGATGTTGGCTTTCATCTGACTCTATGCCCGACTTCAGCCTATTCCCCAGTTGGAGCAGGTGTCTGGCAACATAGAGTTGGTTCTTTGAAAGTATCAACAAGGCACACAAAACTATATCCAACCTAACTAAAAGGATGAGGGAGAGTATCAAATTAGCAAAATCAGAAACAAGAAGAGGAACATAACAGACACTGAGGAAATTCAGAGAATCATAAGACAGTTCAAAAATCTGTACTCCACAAAATTGGAAAATCTAAAAGAAATGAATAATTATCTTGATAGCTACCACTTTGCCAAAATTAAATCAAGATCAGATAACCTATTAAATAGACCTATAACTCTTAGTGAAATAGAAACAGTCACTAAAAGTCTCCCAAACAAAACTGCCCAGGGCCAGATGACTTTAGCACAGACTTCAACCAGACTTCAAAACAAGAGTTAACACCAATACTCTTCAAATTATTACACCACATAGAAAACAGAAGGAACAATTGCAAACTGAATTGAAAACTGAATCCAAGAACACTTTGAAAAGATCATTTACCATGAACAAGTAGGCTTCATCCCAGAGATGTGGAGATAATTCAATTCACAAAAATGAATAAATGTAGTTTATTAATATCACCATATCAACAAATTGAAAGAAAAAAATGATCATTTTATTAGACACAGAAAAGGTTTTTAACAAAGTCTAACAACCCATTCTGATAATGTTACAAGAAAGATTAAGAATACAAGGAACATGCCCAAATATGATTAAGGCAATTTGCAGTAAGCCTATTGCCAATATCAATTTAAATGAAGAAAAACTCAAAGCAATTCCACTAAAATTAGGAACAAAACAAGGCTACCCACTCTCTCCCTATCTATTCAATATAGTACTTGAAGTCTTAGCTAGAGCAATAAGACAGCTGAAGGAGATCAAGGGGATTCAAATTGGAAAGGAATAAGACAAAGTATTGTTATTTGCAGATGATATAATAGTATACATAAGTGACTCTAAAAAAAATTCACCAAGAAACTCTTACAATTGATAAACCCTTTTATCAAAGTAGCTAGATAAAAGATTATTTTTTTAAAAAAGTAGCCCTCCTATGTACAAATGAGAAATGAACTGAGAAAGAAATAAAAGAAATAGCACCATTCACAATAGCCTCAAATAGTATATCTTGGGGTAACTCTAACTAAGCAAATAAAAGACTTGTATGATAAAAACTTCAAGTCTTTGAAGAAAGAAATTTAATAAGGTATCAGAAGATGGAAAGATCTCCCATACTCATAGATTGGTAGCATTAACATAGTAGAGATGGCCATCTACCAAAAGCAATTTACAAATTCTATGCAATCCCCATCAAAATTCCAACACTGTTCTTTAAGGACCTTGAACAGACAATTCTCAACTTCATATGTAAAAAACAAAAAATCCAGAATAGCTGAAACAATCCTGAACAATAAAAGAACTGTTGGAGGTCACACTATTTCTGACTTCAAGTTGTATTATACAGCTATAGTAATAAAAAGCCACATAACATTGGCATAAAAACAGATACATTGATCAATGAAAACCGAATAGAAGACAGGCATAAATCCACACACACATACCTGACTGTTGATAAATAAATGAGAAATACACATTGAGGGGGAAAAAAAACCTCAGAATCTTCAACAAATCATGCTGGTCAAATCAGAGGACTGCAAATAGGTCCATATTTAACACCCTGCACAAAACTTAAGTCCAAGAGGATCAAAGACCTCAACATAAAACCAGATACACTGAACCTGATAGAAGAGAAAGCAGGGAATAGCCTTGAACACATTGGTGTGGGAGATGACTTCTGAAAAGAACACTGAAACACAGGCACTAAGATAAACAATAATGGGGATCTCATGATGCTGAAAACCTTCTGTAAGGCAAAGTGACAGCTTACACAGTGGGAAAATATTTTTACCAATTCCATTCCTCATGATAAAGGACTAATTTTCAAAATATATAGAGAACTCTAGAAGCTTCATATCAAAACAAAACAAAACCCCCAAAGTAAGAAAACCCCAAATAATCCAATTTAAAGATGTAGTACAGATCTAATTTTCATTGCTCAATAGAGAAATTTCAAATGTCTGAGAAAGCCATCAGGGAAATGCAAATCAAAACTACCTTAAGATTCCTTCCATCTCATACCTGTCAGAATGGCAAAGATCAGTAACAGAAGTGATACCTCATGCTGGTGAGGATGTGAAGTAGAAGAACACTCCTAATTGCTGATGGGAGTGTAAAATTGTACAGCCACTTTGGAAATCAGTAGGATGGTTACTTAGAAAATTGAGAATTGATCTACCTCATGATCCAGATTATAGCACTCTTAGTCATATACCCAGAAAATTCTCCATTTTACCACAAGGACACTTGGTCAACCATATTCATGTGGCTTTTTGTTAATAATAGCTAGAAACTGGAAACAACTTAGATATCCCTCAACAGAAGAATGGATAAAGAAAAATGCGGTACATTTACTCAATGAAATATTACTCCACCATTTAAAAAAATGAAATTTGCAGACAAATGAATAGAACTAGGAAAAATCACCCTGAATGAGGTAACCCAGACCCAGAAAGATAAACATGGTATGTACTCATTTGTAAGTAGATACTGACTGTAAAGTAAAGTAAAAAATGACCATGCTACAATTCACATACTTAGAGAGGTTAGGTAAAGAAGAGGGGTCTAGGGGAACATGTGGATCTCACTGAGAGTGGAGATTAGAATAGATTTTGCAGAAGGACTCGGGATGGATGGTAATGGGAGTGGTAAGGGAGGGAGATAGAGTCGAGTTAGAGATTACAAGGAGAAAGAATTAGAATTGGGGGCCATTTGAGGGATGGTGTAGAAACCTGCTACTGTCATTTGGGGAGTGGTGTATAAATTTGCCTGCCTGTAAAATGTGCTAGGTGGCACACAATTTGTAGGAGTAACCATCCAATGTCTGGTTTGATATAAGCCCCACTCCACGATAAGGAACCCACACCCTACACTCCTTGTGTACCCAAGAACCAGAGACTAGATAGCCCAGAGGCATAGGGTAAAACCAAAGACTACTGGCCTAAAAAAAACAAAAACAAACCACATTATTAAAATGCCTCTTGATGATATTCTGCTATAGCAATAGATTGGTGCCTTATGCAGTCATCATCAAAGAGACTTCCCCCAATAACAGGGGGCACAGATGCAGAGACATACACCCAAGAGTAGGCAGGGTTTGGGGAAACTGTAATCAAGAAATATTGTATAAGAAAAATATCCAATTTTTTTTAAAGCTAGAATGGGAATTAAGGGCAGGTAGAGCTGCTCAGCTGTTGTGTGTGGCTTGCCCCAAGAGCCAGAATCCCTTGTAATCCCCAAGTGTAGGGTTTGGTCATATATTCAATACATTGACCTCTAGATGGTTTTCCTGCCCTGCTCTGGGCTCACAGGACTTTTAATCAGTGGAATGTCAATGACTGTGAGTGACACAAGCAAAGCTTGAAGTGTTTTTACAATACCACTTGCTTGCTTTTATTATTCTGTCATCACCATGAAAGAGTGCCAGGCTAGCACACTGGGGGACAGAATCACCTACTGGCCCCATATTTCTTGTCAATGCCATGAATCGACAGGTCTCTTGCAAGCATGGGGGTCCACCCCACCAAAATAAGTAGAATCTTTCTGTGAAGCCCAGTTTAACACACTGAAATGAAACATATTTCCTTAAGGTACCGAGGTTTAGAATAGTTGATTTAAAAAACAAAACCGAGTGATGCAGAGAGGAGCTGATGCATACCTATTTTAGGCAAAGTTATTTTCAGTTCTTTTGTCATTATTCTCAGAACTCAAACGCTATAAATAAAGAGATAATTTGGCCTAGCTTTTGTCATGTGCTCATACATTGGCTAGAAAATGGAACATTATTACCTTGTCGTTTGCACCAGCTTCTATTTATGGAGGGTGTGCTAACTCCCTTTAAAAAAGAAACACAATTAATTTTGGTCTACCAAAAATAATTACAGAATCCTTTACTAAATAATGCTGCGTGTTTTTATTAAAAGTATTTTGTGATGTGTTGACGAGTATGAATTTTATGATGCTTGAAGTAGAAAGAATTATTTCTTTTCCTGAGTTAGCTTAGTTATGAGTTCACTTACACACTTAATAAGCACGTTTTGACTCAATCTTGTGCACAAGGTACTGTGCCAGGGCATAGAGATCCAGAAATAAGGAATTTATATTTTCCCTGTTCTCGAGAACATCACCATTTGTAGACATTGACAATAAATCTTGCCAATTATTGGATGATTTGGGGTGTGGCTTCTACCTCAGTCCAGGAACAGAGAGTGCCTTGCTTTCAAAGACTAGACAGAATGAGGGAAAGAGGTAAATTGAAGGCGCTACTTGTATGGATTATAGCTAGAGTGATGGAAACTGGATAAATTAAAAGCAGACAGTGACCAGATCATAAGAGATTTTAGTTTGAATGTGAAGGGATTCAGACTGTGAGAAATGATAGTGAGCGATGATAGTGAGAATGATACCGAGGCATTTAAAATAGAAGTGATATGGTTAATATTACAATTATGAAAAGGTGACAAAAAATGACCACTTGGTTTGTTTTTTAACAGTTCAGTAGTGTTAATTTATTCATACACAGAGTATTTTTTTTACTTGAATATTTTAAACTTTATGCACATTTAACCATTTTCCTACTTCCTGTTCCTCAGCCCCTTCTGCTTCCTTCTGTAAGTAGATACCTAATGTAAGTAGAATCATAAGAGTATTTGTCCTTCGGTGACTGAATTATTTTACCAAGCACAGCTAGTGAGAAGAGTCTCTTCCTTTTGGAGGCTGAACAGCATTCTACAGTATGTGTGCTGCAGATTTTGCATCTTTCATCTGCTGATGGACATTTAGGCTGTATCTTTATACTGGTTATTATGAATTGTACATCAGTGAACACGGCTGTACAAATAATTATATATCAGTGAACATGGCTGTTCACATTATACATCAGTGAACATGGCTGTACAAATTAAACATCAGTGAACATAGCTGTACAAATTATACATCAGTGAACATAGCTGTACATATAATTATATTTATCAGTGAACATGACTGTACAAATTATACATTGGTGAGCATGGCTGAACAAATAACTACATATCAGTGAATATGACTGTACAAGTCATTTTAATAAAATGCTCTTAGTATGGTGGGAGAATAGATTGAAGGATTTGTATCTAGATATGAGTAACCAGGTGAGGTAAGTTCTAAATTCACATAGTACCATGTGTGGGGATGGATACCCTGGGATAGATTTTAAACGAGGGAAAGTATACTGAATTTTAAAACTCTTTCAAAACCTAATAATACACTGTGCTGAGAGGGGAATGAAGAAAAAGAAGAGATGAAATTAGCTTTATGGACTGAAAACAAATGAAGCCAGTTGACACTGAAGATTATGTCATCCTAGAGAAAGATTTGTGGTGAGACTCTATGCCTAACTAAGGAAGAAAGCACTGGAAATAAAGGACACTCACAGGAACTTCAGAGTCCAAATGTCCAGGCCTAACTGAAACACAGAATGAAGCTTGTCATGAGAGCTGAAGAGATTTTGTGTGTGTGTGTGTGTGTGTGTGTGTGTGTGTATGTGTGTTAATCACAGAAGTAATGGAATGCCAATAGCTCCTCAGCCAACAGTGGGATGTCATACCCACCTTTCTTCTTCTGTGCTGGAATCTTGTCTGGCTTGAGCTTTTGTATATCAAATAGTTTTGGTGTAAGCGCCACTGTCATAGAATCAAAGACTGTATGTGATTCCAAAGAAACTCAAGGTTCATGTGTAGTCCTGAAGCTTTTGAAAGTCAGCATATGGTATTGTCACCCTGAACCCATAAAACAAGAAATTGCACACATAAAACTTATTGCTGTTAAAATCATATCTGACTACTAGTGACTACTTAGTTTAAATGTAGTGCTTAGAGAAGTTGTCTAAAAATGTTCATTTTAAGATTTATTTTTAATTATGTGTACCTGTGGTGGTCTGAGTATGTTTGACCTATGGGAAATGGCTCTATTAGGAGGTGTAGCCTTGTTGGTGGAGGTGTGTCACTATGTAGGTCGGCTTTGAGGTCTGCCCTTATGCTCAGGCGCTGCCCAGTGTGGAAGAGAGCCCCCTTCTAGCTACTTGTGGGAGAGAGTCTCCTCCTGGATGCCTTCGGATCAAAGGACTCTTGGCTCCTCAAGTATCAAATCTGCCTATATGATGCCATACTTCCCACCATGATGATAATGGACTGAACTTCTGAAACTGTCATCCAGCCCCAATTAAACGAGTTCCTTTTATAAGAGGTGCCTTGGTCATGGTGTCTCTTCATAGCAATGAAACCCTTACTAAGACAGTATGTGTTTCTTTGTGGGTGTGTGCCTGTGAGTACAGGTGTCCAGGGAGTCCAAGATCCCCTAGAGTTGAAGGTATAGAAGATAATAACCCACTGGATGTGGGTGCTAGGAACTGATAGTTCCCTGCAAGAGAAGTATGTACTACCATTTTGATATTGTATCTTATTTTTTTTCTATTTAAATGCCGATTTAATGTTATTGAATTTTACATGGAAGGAAGTTCATATTTATAGGAAATATACAAAAAAATACTAAGAAGTCTGTATAGCCTACATCCAACATGGTTTGCATAGTGTTAATATAGTTCAACACTGTTAACATTTATATACTGTCAACATGCAATGACTGTAGTATTTGCCTTTTCTTTCTCCCGTTATTTCAGTCCTCGCTTCTCTGTGAGCATTCACATGCACAGGGACTTATTTGAGAGTGTGCCATATACGTTATTGTCCTAGTGCTGCATCACTGTAGATTTGTACAACCATGATGATTTATCAAACCAATACACTTACCATTGATTCAGTACCTTGATCCACTGACTATGTTTATCAGCAGAGCCAATAATGTAATTTTAAGGCATTTTAACCCTCCCAGTAGAAATTGGACTCTAATCTTCATTTTGATACTTTCTCAGTCTGCGTGAGACTGAAGTTTCTAAAGAATATAGTCGTCTTATTTGATTATGATATTCCTATTTGGAGTTTATCAGATATTTCCCCATGACTAGATTCTCAGGTAGTTTTTCTTTGTTCTTCTCTGTCTACTTATTTATATTTCTTTCTTTGTTTTTCTTTCTGAGGTGGGTGTGGGTGCATATGCCACCACGAATGTGTGGAGGTCAGAGGACAGCTTGTGGGAGTCAGTTTACTCCTTCCAACATATGAGTCCTGGGGATTGAACTGAGGTTGTCAGGCTTTGTGTGAAGTACTCTGACCCATTGAGCTTTCTTTCTTTTCTTTTTTTCTTTTTAATTAATCATTCCATTTGTTTATATCACAAATGTTATTCTCCTGCTCAGTTACCCCTCTACAAAACCCCCATCCCACATTTACCCTCTCCTCCTTCTTCTTTGCCTTGATGAGGGTTTCTTTCAGCCTTTCAAGTAGTATTTCTGATGAGAATGCCACATAAGACTTAAATCCTTCTTGAAATGCCACATTCATGAAAACATGACAGCTACCTCTTCTTTGATGACATTTCTGATTACTTGGTCAAGGTATTACCAATGCCTTTATTATACAATTTTATATTATATACTAAATTTTCTATTTAATAATTTGTAGTAGGACACCTTTTTAGTAACTTTTATATTGCTAGTTGACATAACTATATGTATTGGATTCAGTGTAGCATTTTAATGCATGCATACATTGTGTTATAATCAGATAAGGATAATTGACATATCTACCATCTCTTGATCATTCTTTTTGTGCTAGAGACATTTAAAAATATTCTTTTTTTCTGAAAGCTTTAATTTATTCCCTTCCCAAAGACCAACTGCAATCAAAGGGGATGAAAAGTCAAGATTTTATTATCTTCATAACAAAATCAGCTTAGAACTGAATCACTTGGCCCTTTCTCTTCTGTTGCCTCCCTTCAAAATGGTTGCACCTCTTACTAGCCAGCATCCTCTTAGATCTACAGTTGGACTCAATGCACTCCAGTCTCAGCACAATCTTCTTTGTAGTTTTAGCCTTTTTGTGGAAAATAGGCTTAGTGTGCCCACCATAGCCACTCTGTTTCCTGTCATAATGCCGCTTTCCGTGGGCAGACAGAGAATCCTTGCCCTTCTTGTACTGCATCACCCTGTGGGGTTGGTGCTTCCCATATTTCTTGCAGAATGTCTGGCGGGTCTTAGGCATGTTCACCATGTTTTCAGGAGCACTATCAGCTCAGAAAGCTTAAAAATATTCTTTAGCAGTTACTTTGAAATGTGTAATTAACAATTATCAACCACAATTATCCTATAGAGCTATGGAACTTTGACAGGCTATTGTCTTCAACTGCATTCCCATAATGACTAAGCTTCTTGAGATATTTCTTTAAGACTGATTTTCAATACTTTTATTTATGTCTCTGTGTGTGTCTAAGTGAGTGAGTTCTGCATGTATGTGGGTACCAGTCAAAGCCAGAAGAAAGTACTGGGTCCTCTGAAGCTAGAGTTTCATGTATTTATGAGCCACTCAACATGGATGCTAGGAACTGAGCTTGGTTTCTCTGCAAGAGCAGCAAGTGGTCTTAGCCACTGAGCCATCTACCTACCCTATCTCTCTAGATATTTTTAAAGACCATGTAAATACCAAGTTTCCTCTAAAATATTTCTTCTATATTTAGCATCTATTAACTTGTCTTGACTGAATGAGTCTTTCCCATGATATTACAAATGGTGGTTTTCCAACTCCCATTCCTTCCTCATCATTCAGCAGAAACTTTATTTTTCAATCATTATATTTAAATATATACTTTTTTCTCCTGCCAGTTTTGACTCAAATGTTCCAACTTTTTAAAAGATAGAATCATCATTCTCCCACCTTTGCCCTGTGGGGTATGCTTCCACCTACTTCTTGTGTTCTTATGACATTCCTCCATTGGTGTGTGTGTGTGTGTGTGTGTGTGTGTGTGTGTGTGTTTGGGGAGTTAGCACAAGGCCTTGAGTGTGCTAGGCAAAAATTCTTCTACAAAGCTTTCTTTCCCTATCTTCTATTTTTCAAAAATCTCTTTTGTATTTTTTGCTATAACATCTCACAATATGTAGGATAACCTAAATTATGAAAATGTTATATCTTGCCAGGCGTGGTGTGTAACTCTAATCTCAGCACTCTCGAGACAGAGGCAAGTGGCTCTGCATGAGTCTGGCATGCTCCAGGTTATTCAAGACACATAGTAAATCCCTGTCTCAAAAAAATAGTCATGTCTAATATAAAACTTACTAACTCTGTTTACATAAGTAGTTGTCATGTAGTAAAAAACATTTATTAAAGAGATGGATACCTTCCCAATATGGACCATCACTAAAAAGAATCTATTTTCACTACCTCAAATTTACATCAGTTGGCAAAAAAACCCAACCATAAATCATGGAATAATTTAAAATTTTTTTTACCCAGACTTTACTTCATTTTTATTATTTTCTGCTCCTAGAATTCTCTTTTTAATTAATCATTTTATTTG
This sequence comes from Grammomys surdaster, assembly GCF_004785775.1. Classification (NCBI taxonomy): domain Eukaryota; kingdom Metazoa; phylum Chordata; class Mammalia; order Rodentia; family Muridae; genus Grammomys; species Grammomys surdaster. The sequence goes on along the minus strand of NW_021604641.1, from coordinate 2,949,166 downwards.
TTTACATTTCAAATGATACCCTCTTTTCCAGTTACCCCTCCACAAACCCCACATTCCGTCCCTCATTTCCCCCTTCCCTTTTGTCTCTATGATGGTGCTCCTCCATCCACTCACCACTCCCACCTCAGCGATCCATTATCCCCCTAAGCTGGGGCATCAAACCTCCACAGGATCAAGGGCCTCCCCTCCCATTCATGTCAGATAATGCCATCCTCTGCTACGTATGTATCTGGAGCCATGGCTGCCTCCATGTATATATACTCTTTGGTTGATGGTTTAGCCCCTGGGAGCTCTGGGTGGTCCAGTTAGTTGATATTCTTCTTCCAATGGGGTTGCAACATGCCTCGGCTCCTTCAGTCCTTCCCCTAGCTCTTCCATTGGGGACCCTGGGCTCAGTCAGATGGTTGGTTGTGAGTATCTGCACCTGTATTGGTCAGGTGCTGGTAGAACCTCTCAGGGAATAGCCATACTAGGCTCCTGTCAGCAAGCATCAGCAATAGTATGGGATCTGGGCAGATGGGATGGATCCATAGGTGTGGTGGTCTCTGGATGGTCTTTTCTTCAGTCTCTGTTCCATATTTTATCCCTATCTTTCTTTTGGACAGAAACATTTCTGGGTTGAAAATTTTGAGATGGGTGGGTGGCCGCATCCCTCAACTGAGGGCTGTGCCTATCTACTGGAGGTATTTTCCCTTTCTCTACAGGTTGTATTTTCCCTTTGTTGGGTATTTTGGCTAAAGTTATTACCCTTGGGCCCTGGGAGCCTCTTAATTCCTTGGAGTCTGGGACTTCTAGTCACTATCCCCAGTTCCCCATCTCCCACTGCTCATGTTTCTAGTCAGTTTCCTGACCCTATACTTCTCTCTCCTGTCCCTTCCAATACCTGATCTTGCCCCTTCCCCCCTACCTCCAAGCCCCCTCTCTCCCTCTACCTCCTGTTATTGTTTTGTTCTTTGTTTTATGTAGGATTAAAGCATCTACACTTGGTCTTCCTTCTTTTTAAACTCCATATTGTGGGGCGGTGAAAAGATGGCTTGGCTTTTGGTAGAGCGCTGGCAGACCCTCCTCCTTACAAACGGTATTTAACCAAAGGCCCGCCCTAGTGGTGGGTGGGGGGGGAGAGGGTACAGCAAGATTTATATATCATCCCCCACCTAAATAAAGCCTGTAAAAACCATGGACTTCTTCGTGTCTTTTGGGGGCCCGCCCTGGGGAACCGTGGAGAAGGCCTTTAATGAACCTCTGTCGCTACAGCTGCTGTGCCTAACTTTTCACCTGAAAATCTTTCTGCGTTCCCGCCATGGAAGCTGCCAATACAAGCTAGCTAGCTGACGCTGCCAAGCAAGTACAACAACAGAGTCTTTTTCTGGAGGGGTACTGATGGGGCTCCCCTCCTCCTCATTTCTCTTGGCTGCAGGCCAGCCTGTACCACATTTTCTGTATCCATTCCTTTGTTAAAGGACATCTGGGTTCTTTCCGGCTTATAGCTATTATAAATAAGGCTGTTATGAACATAGTGGAACATGTGTTTTTGTTATATGTTGGAGCATCTTTTGGGTATATGCTCAGAAGTGGTATAGCTAGGTCTTCAGGTAAAACTATTTCCAATTTTCTGAGGAACTGCCAGAACTGTTACCAAAATGTTTTTACCAGCTTTCAGTCCCACCAGCAATGGAGGAATGTTCCTCTTTCTTCACAACCTCACCAGTATCTGCTGTCCTTAGTCATTCTGCTTGGTGTGAAGTGGAATCTCAGGGTCATTTTGATTTGCATTTCTCTGATGACTAAAGATGTTGAACATTTCTTTAAGTGCTTCTCAGCCATTTGAGATTCCTCAGTTGAGAATTCTTTGTTTAGCTCTGTACCCTATTTTTTAAAATAGGGTTGTTTAGTTCTCTGCAGTTTAACTTCTTGAATTCTTTGTATGTTTTGGATATTAGTCCTCTATCAGATGTAGGATTGCCATTTTGTTCTATTGACAGTGTCCTTTGCCTTACAGAAGCTTTGCAATTTCATGAGTTTCCATTTGTCAATTGTTGATATAAAGTTACTGATATCAGAGAACTTTGTTGGTTATTTTAATGGATATATCTCTTCTACTCATTTATTAGGCTTCAATTTAGAGGTAGTTCTTCTGAGAGAATTATCTTTGTTATGAGTATTACTCTGTCAGTTTTGTTTATAATATTCTGAGTGATGTTCTAGCCATCATATTTTGAGTATTTATCCTTAGGAGTAAGTCAATCAGTCAATCAGTCAGTCTCTGGAACATATGCCAATCATAAGGTGTATTAGGAAATAGTTGGGCTGATAAGCCCTGAATTCGATTTTTAAGTAAGGCTACTATTTTGATAGGGGTGCATTATCAGGATCATCTGGGGTGTCCTCATTACCTCTTGTTCAGTAACAAAGTAGGCTGAAGTTTAGTAGTGTAACACAATCAATGTTGTGTACACTTTGAGTACACCACAAGGTGGAGTATATCTTGAATCCCAGCACTGAGAAGACAGAGGCAGTCAGATATCTGTGAAGTGGGGGATAGCCTGGTCTACATAGAGAGTTCTAAGCCAGCTAGGACTAAACAATAAACCCCCATCTCAAACAACAACACTAACAACAATAACTAACAACAAACAACAAACAACAACAACAAAGGTTCTAGCATGCTCTTACCAGGTAACCACATTGTGGAACAAAGAAAACTTCCTAAAGTTGCCCTCCATTGGTGTGTGGTGTCCCACTTGCACCCACCCACATATACACACAGTAAAATAAATGAAGAAAATGCAAAATGCTTTGTGTCTAGTGTGCCTTCTTTTGTTAAAGACACTTTGCAAAATAAATCAGATGCTTTCACATCTTGAAATAGTCTTTTCCAATTTTTCTTGAACGACCAAGTTGTTTTTCTTCTCTTTTCTCCACATCTGAGAAATACAAGTAAAGAAATAGCTCATCGTCACTGACAAATGGCAACTGACACTTCACTTTGAATTAAAGAGGCAACAGGGAATAGTAGGGACTGTGACAAGACACTTTTAAGGAAGAAATGACTTCTCAGTTTCTGTCCGTAATTTCCACAGAGAATGTAGGTCACATGTAGGAAATTCTATCCATTTTCCTGCAAACAATATAATTGTGTTTTTCTTTATGGATGAATAATATTCCACTGTGTTTTAGCTATGTTTCCTTTACTCTCTTATTTGTTAACAGGCTTCATGGCTGAATAAAGTGCTATGATAAACATGGATGCATAGCTGTCTCTGAGGAATGATAATTAATCATTTGGTACACACACACACACACACACACACCACACCCAGGAGTGAGAAAGCTGAATCATGTTATAGTTTTTTCATCATCCATGCTATTTCCACTGTGGCTACACTAGCTTTCAATCTCACAAGTGAATAGGGTTTCCCCTTTCCCATATCTTTTCCAACATTTGCCATCATACAGTTTCTTTAAAAATATTTATTACATTTATTTAGTGTGAATGCATACACATGTATGTGGCACACGTGTGTCATGGTGCACATGTATGAGGTCATAGGAAATCAGTTTTCTCCTTTCACCATGTTGGTCCTGGGCATTGAACTGAGATTAGCAGGTTGGTGGCAAGCCACCACTAGCCATTTCTTCAGCCCTCATCATGTTTTTTTCAATGCTAGGCAATTCTGTTGGGGCTAGATGAAATCTCTCGGTAGTTTCATTTTGCCTTTTCTTAATAGAAAACAATATTGAAAGTTTTCGAACCTATATGTTGTCCGTTTGCAGTCTTTTGAGAATTAGCTGTTCAAAGAATACCTGGCATAGACTTTCTGCAATTTCGCATAATATCTTTTCACTGTGCTGATTGTTTCCTTTGCTGTATTTCTTAATTCTCATCATAGTGGAGTAATTGGAGCTATTGGAACCTCACCATTTCTGCTATTCATAACTTGGGATTTCTAAGGCCCAGTTCCAGTGTGTAAGTGTTGCTTATTCTCCTGACTCTTCACCCCTAGCTGGAAGCCCGTCTCAGTGAGAAGATGAATCTTCTCCCCCGTGTCTCTGACCTGAATCTTGTGGCATACATCCTTTAACGGGCTTGTTTCAGTGGTATTTTGCTGAGGCCACACTAAACCACAAGAGAGACACTGACTGGCTAGGATAACATTGCAGTGTTTGCTGTGAGTTCCAGAAGAAAGGAAAAGACAGAAATGTATGTTTTCCAGAGCGGCAAGCTTAAACTCGAACTTTCAAGATGACTTCCTCTTCTATTATCACACAGTGACTTTGACAAATGCAGAGCACTTCTCCAGTGCCAGCTATTGTGCAGATCCCTGCTCACACAACAGTGGCCTGCTTTCCTGTTTTGCATCACTTTCTGTGCCAGTTTGACCCATAACACCTCTCTCTCTTCCCCTTCTCTTACTGCTCACGTGCACTGTGACACTGAATTGCTGGAGGTTTGTCACTGAGAACTCTTTTTTGTTCTTAAGAATCTTCTGGGTTTCTTCAAGTCACCCTTTTAAAGAACTTTGGAACCTTTCTTCTTATCCAAGCTGTTGAAAAACTAGCTTCTTGCTGGTTTGATTCAGAGTCAAAAAGATGCTGAAAAATATAACTTGCTCCTAATCTACCATCTTAGTTACAACTCTAAAAGTTGCTTTTAGCCAAGTAAGTGACACTGGGTGAACACTGGATGAAGAGTTTATCTTCAGACTGCATTTGGTGCAAGAAGTGGCTATCATGAACAGAGATGTGTTTGTATAGAAAAGATAAGCCCAGGGAACCTGAAGCTGTTGTGTACTGTGATGATTTGTGTAAGTGGATGCAAAGTAAGTGTGATGTGGCTTAGGTCCAGTCAGACCATGGCTCAGCCATGGTGACACAACTGCTGTAGGAAATTTTGAGTGTCAAACTGTGACAGCAAGTCATGATGGAAAGTAGACTCAGCAGACTCCATCTTCTCATTTGGAAAGCTAGACATCAAGGTTGGTTGGGCATCAATGTGCCTGTCTCCTTTAGAGATGATTGCTCCCTAATGGTGCTGGTGGGCCCAAGAGTAACTGATGGAAGACAAGAAGACAGTCAAGTTATGAGTGTTATAAACATGGGAGGAAAGGGAGAGAAGTCATGGCAGGAAGTCCAGGCCTGTCTAAGGGTTGGAGAAATCTCCCTGGAAAGATTAATTAAGCTGACATTTGAATAACAGAGACTGGCAGGGAAAGGGCCTCAAGGTGAGGGGATGTCCTGTGATGTGTCCCTGATGAGGGAAGAGCTGTAACTGCATTTGAGAGAAGCTACAGCATGTAGAAAGGGAAGGTGATTTTTCTGAAGCAAGAGCTGTGTTGTAAAGGTCTTGGAAGGCCCTGTTAATGAGGCTGGCCTTTAGTTCCATGGCTGGTGTTAAGTAGGAGCATGCTATGATCAACTTAGTGTCAGCTTTTTTAAGTAGTTTTTTTTTTTGTATAATGTATAATGTGTGGGAAAAAAACAGTACAAGTCATAGACTTGCAGTTTGATTAAATTTCAGAGTGAAAACATAACCAATAACTAGACCAAGAGCAGGAGGCCCTTTTCAGTCACTGTCTCTTCTTGGAAGATCAGTGTATTAACTTCCAGAACCACAAAGTCATTTCCTGAGTTGTCAACTTCTTACATATGGAATTACACATTTACTTATATTAGAGACATCCCCTGGTCCCAGGGAGACATCCTTTCTCCCTGGAAGTTTGCTTCACTCAATATTGTTTGTGAGACTTGCTGACATTGTGCTGCTTGTACTTAGCTCAGTCTACAGTACTGGCCACATAGATCACCCTTTTTACTGTTATGGGTGTTTGGGCATAAAGCTGGACACTACAGGCCAGGGACATTCATGCACATGTCCTTTGTACATGTTACATATGTGTTATGAATTTACATGTTATGAAATGTTATACATTATATGTATATGTTATGAATTTCTGCTTTATACACTATGGTCAATAGAGAAGTGCAAGAGTAAACTCTAGAGATGTAGAGAGTCTATTGGAGAGATCTAGGCACTGATGGAGCTGTGGCTAAAGTGAACGATTAGCATTCTCAAATCATGGACCCATAGGTCCCGGAGCTACTTAAAAGCATTGTTAAGACTTACTGATTGAACCTATGGGATGACTGAGGGGCAAAGATTTCTGAATTGTTAATATGGAAATTGACTTCTCATTCACCATCATTAAACTACTCTGGTCTGCTGACCTGGAGACTGTGGATGTGTATGGTAAGTATTATTGTTTGAGTGCAGTGTGAGGATTAAAACAAAGGCATTCAGGCTGTTTCTGTTTACTGTCTATTGTGAAGAGAGTGGCAATGCACACGGCTGCTCAAGTATCTGTAGAGATAAGTCCTTTGGGCATATGCCAAAAAGTGGTATAGCTGGGCTATATAGTAGATGTAGTTTTAGCTTTTTGAAGACTCTGCATACTGAGTTTCATAGTAGCTGCATGGATTTACAATCCCACCAACAGTGAATGCGAACTCCCCTTTCCCCACATCTTCATTCTTGTTTCTTGTTAGTTGTTTTCTTGATCTTCACCAATCTGACCCAGGTAAGATGAACTCTTCAGGTATATTCCAACTATTAAAAAATAGTCACACACACACACACATACACACACACACACACACACACACACACACGAAACAAACATGGAATCTGGGATATGGTTCAATTGCCAAAGTACTTGCCCTGCAAGAATGAAGATATGTGTTTGGATTTTTAACATCTATGTAAATCCAGACATGGTAGCACATATCTCTAACCACAGCCTTAGGAGTGAAGGCACAGACAGGTGGATCTTTGGGGCAGTGGGGGGGCTCAGTGGCCGACCAGAGCACCTCAAACAGAGGGTTTTGGGTTTAGTGAGAGAGAGACTCTGTCTTTAAAAAAAGTGATAAAGGCAGAACCCTGAAGAACATGGAAGTTAACCTCTGATCTTATAGATATATATGCACTGGGAATTACATTGATGCATACATTCGTACACACATACACACACACACACACACATACACACACACAAAGAGAGAGGAGGAGGGAGAGGGAGAGGGAGAGGGAGAGAATGAACAAGAAACAAAGCAAAAACCATGTGAATCTATAGGGACAGGATTTCTATTCCGGAGGGAATGCAAGCATTTTTCACTTTTGTCATGGTTTGATAGAGATTGAATTATATCACTTGATGGCTGGATATTGTGTAAAATAAATTGTTCTCAATCCAATTTCTTATAGACCAATGCTTTCATTGCCCAAATTGCTATTGCAATAGCTACCTTATTGGTAGTCTTAGCAATAACAGGCTGAGCTGAGTGAGCAGAACTCAGCCACTGATTTATCTCTGAGCATGGATTTAGATACAGGTTGAGATATATTCATAGAAAGCAGTGCAGAAAGTTGCAGTACCCTGATTGTTAAAACAAGGACTTTGAAAATATTTGTGCTTATATTCTCAGATAAGTGTAGTCCTCCTCTCTCATCTAGGAAATGTCTCTTTGCAGTAGAGACTATTATAGGAAACCACAAGCAATAAAAATGCAGAGTTGTGGAGTCCAGTCCCAGGAGTTACGTCTGCAACACAGCTTCCACACCTAGGATTCAGGGATCATTTTGGAAGAGGGGGTGAAAAATATTAAGAGCCAGAGAGGGTCAGGAAGTTTGCTGTGAGATTGTATCTCTTAAGAGTCTCCTAAGGTACACCCATAAAGCCTGAGCAACACGATTGTCGCCTAAACCTAAACTGAACAAGGTCAATAATAGACATGCTAAGTGGGAAGCCCAGGAAGCTTCAACCCCGCACAAAGAATTACAGGAAATTAAGCAAGGTTGAGAGTGGGAGAAACTGTCTTGCTTAGGGAAGAGTGCGCCAATTGGCTATCCAATACCAAATTATCAATTTTGAAAACATGCATAAATACAAATAACATTATATAGACTGGGTGGGTTGTACTTATTAATTTGGAAATACACACACACAAACACACACACACAGATACACACACACATACACACACACAGAGATACATACAAACACACAACAATTAATGAAATAAAGAGGCCATGAATTTGAAAAAGAGCAATGAATGGTCTATGAGAGGGTTTGGAGGAAGGAAAGAGAAAGGAGAAATGTTGTAATTTTATTATAATCTCAAAAAAGAAATAATAAAGAAGATCTCTATATAGAAAATCAGAATAGTCTTTCAAAGATAATTTATAGTGTATTTGTTATGGTTTGAATCCTAAAATTTTCCCAGAGCTCATGTGCTAAAGTCTTGGCCCCCAACTTGTGAGGAAACCTTAAAGAAATAGGAACTACCTGTATACAGTAGGTGATTGGAGACACACTCTTGAAGGGGATAGTGAGACCAGTCTAATAGCTCTTCCTGAAGAACAACTTTGTTCTACCAATAGGTGCTTCCTGCCATGATGTCTTGACAAAGCCCACAAAGAACAGCATCACCCATCTAAGGAACAAACGCAAATCAAGACTGGTGCATGTTTGCATCCAGAAGGGTATGAAACAAAAGTCTAGTCACCTGGGCTGAGAATTCAGACACGATTACTAGAGTTCTAAACAAGCGAAGACTAAGTAAAGATTTCACATTCAATATATATTACAAATCAGATGTGTATTACATGGCAGATGAGACCCACTGGTAAGAAATTGTTGCTATCTGGCTGACAGAGCTATGGCTGGGACTTATTCGTTGGATCATCCAGTGACTGAGTTCTTTGACTTCTCTTTCTCTATAGTCCAAGCCTCCTACCTACCTCAAGAACTTGTTATGTGACTTATCCTAGGGAGAGACAAACACACATATTCATCCCAGATAGGGCACCAAGAACCAAAGAAATGATTTCACTCAAATCAGTTTTAGTGAAGCAATGAGTTTATTCGAGGTTCTTTATTAGAAACGTGGGTGGCAGGTTATTTATAGTAACATAGGGGATTTAAAGGCAGCTATTGAGAGATGCAGCTCAAGTAGTTTGGCTTTTGCTTCATACCCTTCTGGGTGAGTTTTGATCACAAGTATATCAGTGTTCCTAGCAGCTGGATTTTGTAGCCCTTGGAACCACCATTTTTAGATGTATGTCATGAAGCACACATGCACTGTTCCTTGCACGGGGAGTGCTACACTGTAGGCTGTGATGAAGCTGAACGTTATGGATGCGGAGGCAGCCATGAGCTTCTACCCTATCATCCTCAACCATTGTCAATTAATGGTTGTTACAGGAGAGAGTGACATTTTTTTTTCCAGCGGGGTAGACACTGGTGAGTTCTTCTTGCTGTAGTAAATGGCCACTACTCTTGCATATACAAGCTCAGTGGATTAACAAAAAGAAGCTGGGAAGAAAAGGATTCTGAAGGAGAGAGAGTGAGGATGAGAGGGTAGTGTGTGTGTGTGTGTGTGTGTGTGTGTGTGTGTGTATGTGTGTGTGTGTGTGTATGTGTGTGAATGTAATCGCAATACATTTCATATATGTATGAAATTATAAAAATAAAAAACCCAAAACCAATATAACTAGTCCACAGTGGAGCAATTAAAAAATTATCTTCCTAATGAGCTAGATGTAGTTCTATATGACAACACAGCAGGATAGCTTCTTCAAGGTCATCTATGAAGTAGGAACCCAGAATTTAAACCAAGGCAGAGTTACACGGCTAGTTCTCTCTGACTGTCTTCATTAAAGCACCCAGGAAGAAGAATTGAACATGATTGTGAAAGTATTAAAACATTGAGTTCTAATCTTCTTCTGTGTGATAATTTGCCCATTCATCTTTTCTGACAATGATAAACGCATAGATATGGCTTGATTGGGAAGGAAGTCTTTTGGCAGAAAAGATGAAAGTGAAATTACATTTGAACTAATTTAAAAGTAGCATTTGAGGGGTGGAGAGGAGAGCTGTCTCATAGCACAATGCTCCTTAAACTGCCTGTCATCGAAAACCTCCACAAGTGACATGAGAGGGAGAGAAGATGGGGTACGTACGACCTGTGGTCACTCTAACTCCTTTGCTCAATAAGAAATGGATTTCAAGAGCTGTAGCATATCAGATACTTGTCAAAATATCAGCCCAGGAGGGAGCATGCCACAGAGGAATTTGACAGACTGTGCTCGGAGGAGCACAGGAGCTAGAGGTTGTCATGAACGAGCATGCAGACAATTACAGGAGATTTGGAGAAAGCCCACATGAAAAGCAACTAGACAGTTTGCGCATCTGTATACACAGCCCCAGATGAAATCATATCACCAGGTATTATATACCAGTCAAGATGAATTTGAAAGAGCTGAGAAGCTCGTCTTGTTAAAAATTATTAGGGATAACATTTGGTCCTTTTCTACTTTTCTTATCAGTTTGATATGGGTTTTCATCTGTGTTGAAAGACCTCAATTTAGAAATGCAAAGGGCACATGGCAACACAGGCTCCCCATTCCTTATATGCAATTCTGAGAATTTTAGTGAGGTGAATTTTTATGTAGAAACTGATGTGAGGTTGAACTGTATGTACGCTTTTAGCCTATCATAGTCTTATTTAATGTGAATACTCATGTATTTTGTTGTAAAAATATTAATGTGCTTCATATGTGGATTGATTCCAGACTGTACATTGGGCATTTTATAAGAGTGTACATAACATGTAACATGTTTTGAGTGTCTGTGTGCAGGTGCATATGTGCGTACAGGTAACCATACATGTGTGCATGTGTGTGTGTAGAGGCCAAAGGATAACCTCAGGTCTCATTCCACAGGTGCTACACATCATGATTTATTTTTTATTTTTATTACTATTTATTTATTTATTTTGGTTTTGAAACAGAGCTGGCTAAGAGTAGGCTCACCTGGCTGGCCTGCAAGTCTCTCATTTCACCTACCTCTCCCTCCCCAGTGCCAGAATTCCTAGTGCATCACTGCACCTGACTTTTTGGGTGCCTTCTGGAAACTGAACTCAAGTTCTTCTGCTTGCAGGCAACTGCCTTCTGACTCAGCCATGTGCCCAGACCACATAATTGCTTTTTGCAAGTATAATTTTTTTTTGAATTTCCAAGTGATTCTGGGCAAAGACTTTCCAGGGAACAGTTATGAACCTGTGCTGGCAAAGTGAACGGTCAGTAGATTTCCCATTTCTAATTATGTTATGCTTCTAGTTGCTTTGAAAATGAACATTTTACCAGGGGTAAGATTTAAGGAGCACAAATCTAGGACTGAGAGTTTCTGAAATACTGTTCCAAAAAACTGATTTCTTCTTTTTTTCCAATATGGTAGAGTTTTCTGAAGAAGAATGTTTAGTTGAAGCTGAGATATCCAAATTTTAGTAGGATGGATGTAGAACAAACAGACAAACAAACAAAACAAACAAATAAAACTAAACAAAAAACCTAGAAACCCATGAACGTAAATTTCTCCAATACATATATTGGTTCCTACTGGACAACGTTTAATTAAGCTCTTAAGGAGTGAATCAACAGAAAGAGAAATAGAACTGTTTTTCAAATGGCATTTAAAGTGTAGATACAAAATCATAGTTTACTTAAAGGTGTTAAATTGTACAGTCTGAGTGGCTTATATTTAGGAATATTTATGTATATACATATATGCATATAACAACAATTAAGGAAAAGGAATTTGAAAGGGAGAAAGGAGTGGTATACAGCAGGGTTTGTAGGAAGAAAGAGAAAGGGGGAAATAATGTAATTATATACTAATCTTAAAAATAAAATAAAAAAATAATATTTCAAAAAAGTATTAGATTTGGCGTCAGATGGCTATTTAAATGTTCCAGTAACCAGAAAGGAGAGAGAGACATCTCTGTCAGTTTGAGGCCACCCTTGTCTACACAGTGAGTTTGAGGCCAACTATTGCTACATAGTGAGAACCTATCTCAATGCAAACCAAAGAAACCATCAAGAGATACAATGATAATTCTACTATTATTGGTGTAGACTGTGGGCCAAATGCCATTATAAAATACAAATTCTCATATGACTTCAAAGCCTCTTTTCAATACTGGATTCATTCATCTTCATCAAACATTAGCTTGTCTGTCACCTGCCACCTGCCACGTGGCTCTAAAAGTGACCCCATGCTGAGTTTTCCTGCCAAGAGTGAGGTTGTTCACTCTCTTGCCAGTCATTTCTTACTGTGTTTCTTTAGCTACCACTTCCTCCTTTCTACTCAGCTCCTGCTCTTTCCCCTCCCTCTCACTTTCCATGGCCCCTCTTTGCTTTCTTTGTTCTTACTTTAAAATCTTCAGTCACCTTTGTCTTACTTGAAATTTTACCCAGTGTACATTGGTGTCTCCTCTTCTGTCTCAAGTCTCCACCAAAGCTGGCTTGCTAGCTTTAACTAGTATCTGGAAATGTTCTTAGTACTCGTTTCTGATACAGCCTGTAAGGAGCTTAGAATTTGTCTCTCTATGTCAACAGTAAGCAAAATGTCAATCAGATCGTTACTAATCCCTCTTATATCTGTCAGTAGTTAAGGTAATACATTTTCTATGGGCCCCAGATTGGACAGGGTGGCACTGAGATCACAGCTTAATAGAAGCAGAAACCTCCATATGAATGAGAACCACACTAGAAAAACAACCATAATTGAGGATGTGGCTAGAGGTTCGGTGGGGACAGATGTGAGTTACACCCCAGGGGCCATCACTGGCAGTGGCTACATTTGCCTGTATTTATCTTCAGAAGGCCAGCAGTATCTATCTCACCTTGAAAATTAGAGGGAAAAAAATCCATGTTTCAGAGTAATGGAGGAGAAATAAGATACTAAAAAATATGCCCAGAGTATTCTGTCCTTCTAAACTAGGTCTGTTTTAGGAAGTCATTTATTTTTTAAAACCAAACTACATTCTGGGCTTTCCTCAAGTCCAAACCCTGGGAGAAGAGAAATGCCTTATCTGGCCTTCTTTAGCCTTCATGCTGGGGAAAGAAATAGTCAACACTTGTCCTATCTAGCTTTCCTGCCTCACCTATAGGAGACTGGAGACTCTGAGGTCATGAGAATGTCACAGTTCAGCAACATAGTGTCATTGTAAGATCAACTAGAGATGGCGCCTCTCTCCATCTACCTTGCTGTCTTGTCATTAGAGGTATATTTGACACAATGTCTTTCTTTCTACACATCATATCTGGCCCACACACAAAAAAGTACAAGGTATACTTTAAAGGCAAACAAAACACATTCCTCCCCCACAAACACAGTTTCGAGAGGAAGAGGATGCAGGAGACTTAGAGCCATATGTGGCAGGGTTTCTGGAATTACCAGGTTGAGAGTTTTCTACAGCTGATTTATGTGCTAAGAGCTCTAGGAGAAAATGACATGCAAGGAGAAATATAAAACAAAGAGGTAGATGGAATTTTAAGAAAGAATAAAATTCCAGAGATCAAAACCTCATTGTAACAAAAATGAATACTACTTTGGTGGCCCCAGCAGCTCTTTCAAGAGAAGCAGAGGCATCTTGATAAAGAAAAGACTGTCTTCTCTACATATGGTACTGAAATGGTTGGACATTCACCTGCGAAAAGTATATTTGATGTATGTTAAATAAATGGGAGTAAGTGTGTGTACAGGCTATGAAACTAGAGACTAGACCACAATGAAGCAAACAAGGTCTTAGGAAGGGGGTCAGTAGGTCACAAGAAACATGAAAATGAAAGGAGTTTATAGGTGGGGGTAGAAGGGTGGAAGGGGAGCCCAGAGATGGGGAGAACAGGGAAGGGAAAAATCAGCAAACACACATTTTGCTTGAAAGTGCTGCAATGAAACCTAATACTGTGTGCTTGTTAAAAGTTGATTGTAAAAACTGACTCTAGATATAGACTTTGGACCATTTGTAAAACCAGCATCAAATGAATCATACCGCTAAGTACAAAACACAAATGCAGAAATCTGCTGGAAGACAGCAAGGGAAAAATTTGAGATGACTTGTGGTTGGTGATAGGTTTTTAGATCCACCAGTTTGATCCCAGAAGGAAAAGCCTTTATACATTTCATTAAAATGAAGCCATTTGTTGTAAGAGAAGCACTGTCATGAGGGAGAGAAGCCAAGACACAGATGAGGAGAAAACATTTGCAAAAGATATACTTTATAAAGGATTGTTCTATAAAATACACAGAGGAGTAAACTGAACAGTGAGACAAAAAGAATTATAGAAAGACTGTAATGGACACTATAGCAAAGAGGATGCACAGGTAGGAAATAAGCATGTGAAAATATACTCACACTGCAGGTTATATGAAAACCTACACACCTACACACCTATTAGAGAGGCTTGAGTCTGGGCACACAAACCCAGTTATGCTGGGACACCTTGGAAATTCTTGTTTCTGACCCATTGCAAAAGCTATTTAGGTATTTCATTAACAACTTAACATTCTTTGTTTCTTTTGTTTTTTAATATTTTTGTACTTATTGACTTTACATTCCTCTCACTGCCTGCTCTCTTGGTCGCCCCTCCCACAGTCCTTCCCCCATCCCTCCTCCCCTTCTACTCTGAGCAGGTGGGAATCCCCCTGGGTATTTCCCACCACCACTATCACCACCACATACCTCCCCACCCTCATACTTTAAGTCTTTGCGAGGCTAGGCACTTCCTCTTCCACTGAGGCCAGACAAGGCAGCCCAGCTAGTAGAACATATCCCACCTACAGGCGACAGCTTTTGGGATAGCTCTATTCCAGGTGTTCAAGACCCATATGAAAGTCAAGCTGCACATCTACTATATATGATCAGGGAGGCCTAGGTTCAGCCCGTGTATGTTCTTGGTTGGGTGGTTGCGACTCTGAGAGCCCTAACGGTCCAAGGTAGTTGAGTTTCTATCCTTTTTAAGCCCACAATCTTTTCTCCTATTCTTCTTTAAGAGTCCCCAAGCTCCATCCACTGTTTGGCTGTGGGTGTCTATATCTGTCTGAGTCAGCTCAAAGGACAATATGTTCGTATCTGCAAGCATAACAGAGTATCATTAGTAGTGTTTGGGGTTGGTGTTTGCCTATGGGATGGGTCTCAAGTAAGGCTGGTTATTGGTAGGCCATTCCCTCAGTCTGCTCCCTCCTCCGTGCCTTAATTACTTGTAGGCAGGATAAATTTTGGAGTGCAAACTTGTACAATCACTTTGGAAATAAATTTGTCATTTTCTCAGAAAACTGGGAATAGTTCTACCTCAAGGCCCCAGCTATACCAAGCCAGACAGGAACCCCAGTGGAGCGATAGAGACACCAAAACATTCACAAAACTTCACATAAGACCTGGTGCATATACCTAAAAGATGCTCCACCATCCCACAAAGACACTTGCTCAACTATGTTTATAGCAGCTTTATTTGTAATAGCCAGAAGCTGGAAACAACCTAGATGCCCCTCAACTGAAGAATGGTTAAAGAAAATGTGGTACATCTACACAATGGAATACTATTCAGCTATTAAAAACCAAGATATCATAAATTTTGAAGGCAAATGGATGAAACTTGACAATATCATCTTGAGTGAGGTAACCCAGTCCCAAAGGGACATGTATGGTGTGTACTCATTGATAAGTGGATATTAGCCATGAAATACAGGCACTATGCTATACTCCACAGACCCTAATAAGCTAAGCAAGAAGGAAGGCCCAAGAGAAGATGCTTGAATGTCACTTAGAAGCAGTAAAAAAATAGACATAAGAGGCAGATGGAGAGAGGGAACTGGGAGGGACAGGAGATGGGGAGGGGAATGGGGGATTCAGGAGCAGGTGTGAGGAAGGAGAGGCGAGATGGCTAGATGGCCATGAAAATGAATGGAAATCTGCAACTGATGGGGGAGGGGAGGTGAGGAACATCTCCAGGACAAGACAGAGACCTGGAATAAGGGAGGTAGACACCCAGAATCAATTGGGGGGTGACCTTAGCTGTGATTCACTACACTGGGGATGTGGAACCTGAAAAGGTCACCTCCTGTAGCCAGACAGGAACCCCAGTGGAGCGATAGAGACACCAACCCACCCACAAAACCTCATATTCTTTTACTGTAAGATCTAGCATGAAAAGTCATTTGAAGTTAACTAGATCTTAGAGAGCTATTTGCTCCAGTTTTTTTTATTACAATACATTCTTTGGCTTTTACTAGAATGTTGCAAACAATATTAACACAACCAAGAGGCAAGAAAAAAATAAAAAAGTTTGGGAACCATACTCCTGTGTTGTCTTTGGATTTCTCTAAGAAACCCCATCAGTCTGACTTGCTGCTCTATTGTAAATCATTCTTATACTGGAGCACTGTTGAACTGGAACTAGGGTGGAAAGGGGTGTTCTATAATCTTGTGATTAAATTTCCATCTTTTGGTGATAGGCATGTAACTATTTGCCTATTTCCGAAGCCATTTGGGTGGAGGAGGAAAATAAGGACAGCAAGTAGACAAGGCTTCAGTGAAATAATTTGTCCAGAACAGCAAGGCTGTTAGGGAGAGGGCTGTTCAACATGTGAAAGAACCCTGGGTCTATTGAATGTGATGACTTTCTTCCTTCCCTAGTCTGAGTTCCATTGCAGTGCTCGTCCCTCAGCAGTAAACGATCTCTTAAAAGCTTTTCCTGGGAGAGCCAGTTAAAGTGAAGCAGCAGAAGGCTGGACTCCAGGTGTCTCAAAACTAATCCAGGTTCTGCCTCTATCTCAGTGGTTCTCTACCATCCTAATGCTGTGACCCTTTAATATAGTTTCTTATGTTAACCATAAAATTATTTTGTTGCTACTTCATAACTGTAATCTTACTACTAATGTGCAATGTGTAATGTAAATATCTAATGTGCAGGATATCTGATATGTAACTCCCAAAGGGATCTCGACCTATAGGCTGAGAACCACCACCTAATTCTTCTTTGAACTGAATAATCACATGTTCTTCTGAGACTGTAGCAGCATCAGTTTGTGCTTTGTAGGTGGGCTGATGTTGCTACTATTTCCTATATTTGATTTCTCTGCAGGGTTCTGGGGTGGTAGTTTTCCTGTGAACTTATTTCTTTATTTGACCAAAATGAAAGTATTGAATTTTCATTTGTTCAACAGCTATTGTTTTGTTGTGAGGATGACATAATGATTCCAGGCTTTTTTTGTTTTTCATGTTGGAGTTGAAATGAAATGAGAAATCTTCTGGTACACTCATATCACACACAAGGGGTTACAATTCATGTTTGTAATCTCAGCTCTTCGAAAGGCTGAGGCAGGAGGATCAAAGCTCAAGGCTAGTTGGGACAATGTAGGCTCAAAAGTAAAAATGCAAATGCTATCACCTTGCCACAAGTTGCTAAATACCATAGGGAACTTCCACTCCCAAAGGTGTGTGTAGAAATCATACAAATTGTTCAATAAACACAGCAGTTTAGGGGTAAGGGTTAAAATTGATACGATGGGGTGGAGGGAGCTGTGGGTGTAGTTAAAGTACCTGGCTACCCTGCACTAGGCTGTCTATTTAGTCCTTAGTATAACACACACACACACACACACACACACACACACACACTAGAGGAGGATATAGAGACAGATATCAAATAACTTACTAAACAGCTAATAGAAGTGATCTTATGTTTGGTTGAGTTAGAGTTCACATAAAAGAAATAACACTGAAACCCAACTTGGGCCATTGGTTTGGACATTGTCTATTATTTCTCTCATCTTTGAAAACAGAACTGAGTAGTGGCAACAGAGATTTGAAGTCAGAGAGACAGATAGAGATAGATAGATAGATAGATAGATAGATAGATAGATAGATAAGCAGACAGATAAAGAACTATTGGGCCATTTATAAAAACAACTTTCTAATCTTAAATAATGAAAATATATTTCAAAAAACCCCATCAAACTCAACATATAACCCACTCCAAGAAATCTTGCTAAACCACTCTTTGGAAAGTTTTAAGATGTGATTTTTGCTGTAAGTCACATCCATGTTTTACATTTTTTCTTTAAGACAATTTATCTTTTTGAAATTTAGATTGTTCTCTTTATATATGTTTCTACTTGAAAATTTATCTCTTAGACTAGTTAAATAAAATATTAGAATTCAATGTCATGTCCATACTTCCTCTTAAATTTCCACTGACACTGAAGTGTATTGTATGTTTTAACATTTCTCATAATAGTGAGTGTTGGAACTTGCAGACAAGATGTTGAGAAACACCCAGTAAACAGCATTGTGTGGCAGCATCCTGAAGTGTTCCCTTGGTCTCAAAAGGTGGATGGATAGTCTAGAACAGAGATCAACATTTTAGAAAGTCACTCCACATTCTCCTTTGAGTGGAGATGATCTTATAAGATTATTGTAAAAGAAATATTTTATCTTAAAGGAAAGACACTTTACCTGATTCTACATTAATTTAACATTTTTGTTTAAAGCAATGCCTGGTGATTAAAAAAATCAAGGATATTAATACAATAATATCATAAAAATAATTGAGTCTTAATACAACAGTCTTTTCAAAAAATTAAATTTCCTATCAATTGAGAATCAGTTGGAAAGACCAAATGCTTAAATACTCTTGATTAATATTTACGAGTCTCTGTGACTACATTTGCATACATGTATATCGTGAAAATATGAAATCAGCTTTGATTTGAAAAAAGACTTAAAAAATACCATTTTTCTGGTACCATATTAGCATTCTATTTTAACAAAAAGTAGTAGTTTTTCAGTTGGTTCGAAAACAGATTATAAAACCACATGATGAAACTTAAATCTCTTGCTTATTTTGCATATTCTTTAAATTGAATTTGATTTAATTACAATATTTGTGCATCTTTAATACAGTATTTCTTGGTACATATCATATTTTCTCAGCTACTTTAATGCAGAGAAGTCTCTTTTCTGCACAAATTAATAAAACATGATTCTGTCATCAAGGAGTTTATAATTTTAGGGGAGAGATTAAATATATATGAAAGTAACAGTTCCTCATTTGAAAAACTCTTTGTACCAGCGGTGTGCTTGGCACTGTCTGTGAGTGAGGCCCAGGGAGCAAAACTGTCTATAACATGGTCACGGTGTGCAGTATCGGAACAGCTGAGTGAAAAGGGCCCCAGAGGAAGTGACAAAACACTGGACTAGTAATTATTGGAGAAAAAAAAAGTTTTGGCTGATGGTGCAGGAGTTGGAGATATGACAGCTTTACAGAAGATAAGACAAGTGGAATGAACCCAGAAGGCGCATGGAACTCAATGCATAAGCATCAGAAGTGGATTCTGGGAAGCAATAGGAGAAGCCATAAGGATCCAAAACTGAGGAAGTTGCACGTAGAATGTTTAAACATAGAGATTATAGTCTAATGACCTTGGAAATCTGTTCTTCAGTTTCCAACAAGATGAAAAATTTGCTTCCTTAATACCCAATAATTTCAATACTGGCTACATACTCCGACCCAAAAATGACTTCACAAGCAGACTTACAAGAATTTTCATAGCAGTCCAAATCTGGACATAACTTAGTCACCTAGGAGAGAATGGATAAACAAGCTATGTGTTGTCTATGTGGTAAAAATAATCTACTTGTGCATGCAGCATAAACACGTAGATGAATCTTATAAAGATACCGAGCTAAACAAGTGAGAAACAGAAGCAGCCTGAATGGCGTCAGTTAGATGAAGTTTTAGAATAAAACAAACACTAGTCTATGGGTATATAGATAGAGATCAGAACAGGGAACAATGATAAATATCTGTAAATGTAGCATGAGAGAATTTCCTAGCTTGGTGGATGTGTTCTATATATTGTCCTGGGTGATAATTACAAAGGTATACATACTTGTCAAAGTCCTGAAATATTTATGCCTTTTAGTGTATGTACTATAATTTAAATAATGTACTTCTAGGGGCTGGAGACATGGCTTAGTGAGAAAGACCAGTTAGTATGCAAGTATGAGGACCAAAGTTCTAATCCCCAGAATTTACATAAAACACCCAGTGTGATTGTATGCCACTGTAATCCTAGCGTTATGGGGAGCAGGGATGGGAGGCTAGCAACCAGATGAGAGATCTTGACTTTACAGAATAAGGCCAGGTACCCCAGTTATTCTCGAGTTTCAGTGTGCACAGGTATGTGTGCACATATCACCCTTCCACTGACCCTACATAGATACAAAAGTACAAATAAAAACTCAATTAAATTATTCTGGTATCAAAGAAGCACTAAATAGTCGTTTTGGCAAAAAGTATCGGACATTTGGAAGCTTGATATCTTAATAAAGCAATATAAGTTTTATAAAGGAATTGTATATGAATGCAACTGTCTATCCACGTTAGCTTCTGTTCTTTATAAAGTCGGAGACAAAAGGAGCAGGGTGTGGCTGTAAGGAGAGGAAGGTTTGAAAGCCTTGGGTGTAGGAGGGGATTTTGATAAGCCCTTAGTTTCCTGTGGCGTTTCAATGGCACTCATGTCAATTTAAATAAGTTCCTTGGACGGCTGGATCTTGTTGATTGAATCATATGGAAAATGATCCCCCTTTAGAAGATTCAGCTCGAAGACAAACAAATTAGCAGATACATAAATCATAGACTACTTGACAACAGCTCCCTGCATCTATTCTCAATCTTCTCCCTCAATGTAAACCAAGCCACATTGCAGGTGGCGCCCTTCTTCATTGATAATGACATGGGGCTGAGTCTTCTATTTATTGTGTTTCATGTTGCTTCTCATTTTAAAGTCCTGGCCAGCTGGCACCACCGTTAGTGCAGGAAGTTAGAATGGGAACATGGCGGCCAGGCCCAAAGCTAGCTGGATAGCCCCGCCTTTCCATATACCTCCTGCAAAAGGTACCAGGCGGGAGTGTCGAATAGAAATGCCTTTCATCCTTCGTTTTCAAAGAGAAGTCTTTAGAAGCACTCGTTTATATTAGCATTTTCTTAATGCAGGATTTCAGAGCATGCTGGAGATATTTGTGGTCATGATTACTACTAAGTATTGGTTACACAAGATGCTCCTGATGAGCTGGAAAACTTGACTAGGAGACACCTGCAATCCAGGCTGTGCATCGGAATTGAGCTGGGTGTTTGCATTATGTTGTGGATGCCATAATAAAATATTATAGCTTGGTTACTAAAACTGCAAACTTGCATTTCTCACAGTTATGGAGGTTGGAATGTGAAATTAAGGTGTCAACCTTGTAGGAGTCTCTGACTCACAGGCAGCCATTTTCCTGGTGTCACCCTGCTTAGTAAAGAGATGGGGGAAGGGACAGAGAAAACAAAGAGCACAGGCATCTAATCCCTGTTCATGAGAACACCAACTCTATTATTGGGTCTCCAGCCTGTGACTTCATCCAAGCCTATTTACCTCTCAAAGGCTCGATATCCAAATATCACACTGGCAGTTAGGACTTCCATACACTAGTGTTAGGACATAAACCTCCAGTCCATAACTGTTGCCTTCTATACAGTTGTCTTCAGCTTCTGTAGTTGTAAGATAGATATATCTCAGAAATCCCAGGGGCTTGCTTTGCATACTGGAAAAAAATGTGTGTAAACTAGCTACCAGAATACCTGGGGTATTGACTATCACTAATTGTAAATTTGTTGAACTCTTTTATCATATTATGCTTGCAGTTTATACTCTTTCAGTCTCAACAGATTTTGTTTAACACCGGAGAGTATTATTTTAGGGGCTGAGGAGATACCTTAGTGAAAAAGTCACAGGTAATGATCTGTGCTTGTAATGTTCAGCTCTAGGGATCAGAGATAGCTGGACTTCCGGGGTTTTCTAGCTTCCTTGTTCAGTTCTAGGCCAGTTTAACCCTGTCTCAAAGTAAGGTGGATGTCTCCTAAGGAATGACTTCTCCTTCCCCATGCTCATCCACATACGTGCATACAGACCTGCAGGCATGCACAGACATATGCACACACGGAAGATATTTTTACTCTACCTACTAAGGTACTGTCTTTTTGAAAGAGCAGGACCAGGACATTGTAGATTCTACAGGAGAAGACATTATATCCATTTACAGTTAACTAATATTTAAAAATTTGAAGACTAATCAGTCCCTATTGCATCTACTTAACCATGTCACTGTAGCAAACATACATGCAAAGAGCATGGCTAAAAAACTCACTTATAAAATCACACAACCACACAGACTTGGCCAGTGACTTAGACATTTAAGGTCCCTCTTTAAGGTATTGGAAGACTCAATAGTACATGACACCTGTTAACTTATTTAGTTGCTCCATAAAGATTGCTTTTAATGGTTTTATTTTATAGATTAACGTGTTTATAATTTTATATTAAAATGCTTACAAGTTGTCTTTAATAGATGATCCACTTAAATACCTCAAAGAAATAACATAATGAAAAACTCAATCAAAATGTAGATCAGCCTCTCCTATTCCAATTTAAGGAATAATGTGTGATTTTTTAAAAAAAAATTATATATTTACATACATACTTTCAGGGGCAGTGATTCAATTGCTCGCCTATTCCTCAGACACACTGATCATTAACATACTGCTTAATAACAAAGGTCTAGTGTGGTTTTCTTTTGGGATTTATATATTTATAGGTCATTAGGGGTCTTCTGTCTTTGAAGGTCATTTTAAGGGACATAGTGCTTTTTGTTAGAGGATGTTGAATTTTTAATTGTATATATTTGTGTTCGTTCAAGTTCTGAAGTAGTAATGGGAGTAGCATATTGGTAGCCGGTGAGATACAGAGACTTTAGCCAAAGCCCATGAGCAGCCCTTTTGCACACCTCTGACTTCTTAAACTTGAGATAATTTAGCAGACATTAGTGGACTGCATACTTAACCAGTCACATTGTAGGACAGACAATTACCATGAAACCTTGGTGTGATGAGGGGAAGTGATAAGAACGATACATACATACTTTTAGGAGCAGTGATTTCATTGCTCACCTATTCCTCAGACACTGATTACTAACACACTGCTTAATAACAAAGGTCCTAGTATGGTTTTCTTGCATCAAAGAATAATGGAAATAAACAAGATCTTTGCTTAGAGTTAGGCTGTGTAGATCAGCACAGACAGCTTTTTACAGTCACATCTATAAAACCTGCCATTTGCTACTCTTCTTCCCTTGCATAGACTGTCCAAGATAGTGACATCAAATGACACCAGCAATGGAGAAGCATTGGTTTCTTGTCTGTCTAGCTAAAGTGGTCATTTGTATCTTTTAATATAAATTTTGCTATTTAAATAGGTTTTTTCCTATCTCCAAAGTAACCAGTACAGTGTGATACAATGACACATTCCCACAACCTCACAAGCTATAGACGACTAGTGCTTGTATTAGACTTCCTGCCAGCCTGCAGACTCAGATGTCATTATCCGATGTTAACAAATGTCAGATAAAAATAAAATGCAAAGTCAAGCATGTGAAATACTCCTGGACTGTTGTGGCCTCAACCAAAAGAATCTACTGCAAATATTCATGTCATAACCACATGGACAGCTTTCATGCTTCTGGAACTTTTCAAGATGAATATGGTTATTCTTAGGTGGAGACCTTGGCTTTCAAGAGGAATGTGCCTATTCCCAGGACAAGAAAATGTAGTTAGTGATTAGAAGTAATGGGAACTTAGAGAGAATGGCTTGGTGCTCTTGAGTTAGTGTTAGTGGATTAAGGGAGAGCAGGCAGGCATAGGTACAAATGTACTCTAAATCAAGTCAGTTCTTTCAGTATGTACTTGTGTGCCTTTTGTGTTCTAGCACTGCATTAGATGCTAGAGAGATGACTGTGAAGAAGACAGAAAACCAACTTGTTGGCCCTTGTGGAGGAGCCCAGTGTTTCTCAGGTGAGGCAGTGGGTGCCTGGGATACAGCAACATCTGACCTGAAGCAAACTTAAAGGAACAAATAGAGCACTGTGAAGAATGTAACATTAAACTGCAACGTGCAATTATAGTTCTATGAAGAAAAAGGAAAAGCTGAGGGCATTGTTAGCAACGCAGTGGGCACACAAATCAAGAGGATTAGACCTTGTGCAAACAAATGGTAAAGAGTTCCTTTGGGTTGGTCACTTTGTGAAGTGTTTTTACATCAGCTGCCCTTTTATTCTTTACAACAGTGCTTTGCAGTATGTCGGTTTATTCATATTTTATAGATGAGGAAATAGGCTGAGAGGTTGAGTAATTTGCTCAAACAACAGTCAGGACTGCAAACAAATCTGCCTATCCCTAGCGGTGGTCACAAGTAGTCTGTAGACAGAGGAGGTAGCCAAAGAAATAAATGCCTTTGTGTCTTAAGCAGACCGTTGAGTCTAGAATCTTAAAAAGGAACATATAAACTAGAAGGAGGCAAGACTCAAAGGACAAATACAAAGCTGCAGTGTGAACTTCTAAGAGCTCCCGCCTTTCAAGTCCTTACGAAAGACCAATAAAGAGAATGAATTACTGCCCCTAGAAAAGGCCCACCCTTAAGTACAATTGCAATGACATTCCTCCTGCACCCAGGCCCCATGAAGGCAGGGGCTGTGGTCACTTTTAACCAGTGCTACATGGAGATGACATCTGGTGTGTAGACACTAGGCACTACGGGCTTATTCTCAATGCTGCTGACAACTTCGGTTATTATCTCTTGATAACCTTGTACAAAAGGTAAAGAAATGTGACAGGAGAATCAAAAGCAAAGAACTCTGGTTAATGCAGCAATACAAAATGAAGAGTTTTCTATATCTGTTGCTTCACTTTCCCATAATTTTTCCCCATATAGAACTGTAAAATTTCTTGGGCAGCTTCTTTCTTGTACGAGGATTTAGCACATAAAATATAGTTTAAATATGGGATGAATGATAATTGTAAGCCCTAAAAGTCCCTACATCCTCTAGTTGCTTATAAAGAATTGTTTGTTGTAGCGGGAAAAAGAAGACATCCTGCTTATAAAATATGCAGGTGATAGACAATTTAGTATAATGAATCAAACATTAGGTTGTATGAAGAAGCATATTAGGCAGTATTTTCTAAAGAGACATAACAAGTAGAATCCATACATCATAAGAGAAGATTTATTAGATTGGCTTATAAGATAGAGGCTGGGCAGTCCAACAATGACTGTCTGCTTTATAAAAAGACAGAGAACTTGGTAACTGCTCACTCTGTGAAAATGGGATGTCTCGGGAGAACCAACATGGTCCTTAAGGTCTAAAGCTCATTTGAGAATCATCAGTACTGACTTCACAGTGGCAGGCTGAAGAAGCTGGAGGATGGTGCCAACGGAGGGTGACAGCATCTACAGTAGATTCACTCAGAAAACAAAAGCAGTAAAAGCATTGCTTCCCCTGCCCTCTTGGTATTGAGCTACCCATTAGAAGATGCCCAGTCTGAAGGCAGGTCTTCCCTTCTCGGTTCATCTTGTCTGGAAACACCTTCATCTTTGGAGCTGTTCCTACTGGGTGATTTAAAGTTCAGTCAAGGTGACAGTCATCGTCAGCCAATTCAGTAAAGAGTCAAAATGACCTCAAGAGTCTAGGAGGCTAGCCCAGAATCACTGAATATTAAAAAATATACAGGAGAGAGCAAATGTATTTTAGTGGTATGTTGTATAAAATATCTTTGTGATTTAGTCAAATGCAAATTAATTAGGAACCTATTGTAGTAGCTAACAGCAAAGCAAGTAGATCAACATAGCTAAGAGATTGTGTCAATTATCAGGGTAACTAGTGTTGTGTCTGTCTGAAGGTATTTTGTGTTGTTAAGAGGCACAATTACACTCTGTGGATGTGAACCTGGCCTGGCTCGGGAGTATGCTATCACTGTAATTTAGGCTCATTTTCTATCTTGCCTGGTTATATCTTGCTTCAGGATCTTTGTTTAGAGTGTTGCCCTCACAAACTCATTTTCAAAACCAAAATTTCTCATATACTCCCTGTCTGGAACATGTCCTCCTCCCCTTCCCCATTACTCGGAATCCCAGGTACCTTTGTTATAAGTGATAAACCAGCAGGTACTACATTATCCCTCCAAAGCCATGCTTTCTATTAGGATTCCCTCTTATGTTGTATATTCTAAGTGGTTTTGATAAATGTATGACGACAAATAACCCGTGATCATAGTATCCTGCTGAGTTGTTCCGTGGCCCTGAGAACCCCTGTTCTCTGTCTATTCATCCCTCTTCCCACCAAACCCTGGCAAACACTAATCTTTAGCCTGTCTCCCTAGCTTTGCCTTTTTCAGACTCAACCCATTTTCATGCTGTAGCCAGGTTACCTTTTATTACATTATAACCATCTCATCCACTCCCCTGGTTCTTTGTTGCTTGGAGTCAGGTTTAAATATAGGGCTAGTTTGGCAGTGAATGAGGTGTTCGGGTTCTCTCCTTTTACGGGAGAGAGTGTGTGTGTGAAAAATCTATAAATAATGGAGCTGACAAATAGTACAGTGAGCTCATGTGGAATAAGTACTATCATGAGGATGCCACAGCAATGCGATAAGGAGTCACTGGGACCAGGCTGGCTTCTCTTTTGAGTGAGAGAAATTGGTGTTTAGAGCTGCATGATGGAGATTTAGCCATGAGAAGAATTTCAGGTGTGAGCCCTCCAACAGGAGGAACAAGCTTCAAGGCCCTTAGCTGGGTAGGTTAAGGGTCACAGAGCAGCTAGTAGCAGTGGCAGTAGGAGGGACTTCTGGTCTGGGACACACAGAGGAGAGAGAGAGGAACCATCACTTATTAAATGTTTTTGCTACTGCTTTTAATTATAAAGATATTGGAAATTATCACCTGTATCCAGATGAAAACAAAAGAAATGGAAAGTTACCAGAGTAAACAACCTGACCGTGAACAGTAGAACTGGGATCTGAACTCGGATCTGGTTCGATGTATTTCTCACACCTTTATGTAATTTCTTTGGCAAAAGAGTGTGGAAAGTTTATCCCTGCTGAAGAGTCCTTATTTTTGACAAGTGGTGTTGCTGTGTATCCTGGTCTGGTTTCTACATGTTGGGATTCCTGGTGTGTGCCTAGCTCATAAACATTTTTTTATTTCTACAGCAGTTATTTCTTTTGGTATTTTTAACTTCATTCTGCTTTTGAAAGCTACCAGGTGTCATGACCCTTGGACTCAAGGCATCATTTTGACTGTGTTGATAATAAACAATGAGCCAGTGTGCAGAAATTTTCTTATGATAAAGCAACCATTCACAGAGAGCTGGGAAGACAGCAGCTCATTGCATCTAATCCTAAGCCTTTATCTAGTTTTTGTTCATGATGTCAAAATAGGCAAAAAGACTTGAAGAGATTTCTATATTCCTTAGGGAAAACATTGCATTTGCGGTCTTATGTTGAGGTCAGTTGCTCACATATAAGGTT
Organism: Grammomys surdaster; assembly: GCF_004785775.1. NCBI lineage: Eukaryota > Metazoa > Chordata > Mammalia > Rodentia > Muridae > Grammomys > Grammomys surdaster. Next base: position 2,921,871 of record NW_021604641.1, on the reverse strand, counting down.
TACAGATATGCTACTCTATATAAATATAAAGACACAGAAATTAACGAAACACATTTACCTCATTACCTTCTTACCTAGTAACTGCATTGAGCCATGGCTAGCATGAATGACAAAAACAAGTTTGATTATTCAGATCAGGTCCCATGTTTACCATTTCTTCTTAAAATTTGAATTTGCTAGTGTTCAATGAAGTCCATAAATAGAATAATTAATATAGCACTTCAGTGATAGTGGCTGGAACATTCAATTTGCTCTTAGTGAATCTGCCTGTGTCTGTTTGTTAAAAAGAATCCAGTGTGCCTATGTGATAGGCTGGACTAATTTAGAGTTGTTCTGAACTATACTTAATTATGTCTGGCCAGTTTTTGCCTTAGTAGAGGAAGCTTGGCTTTGTGCAGAGATATTCAGGTGGATTTGGGAAAGGGAGAACAGACATTTTGGCTAGGAAAATTATCTGTGACACGATAAAAGAAAACTGGGGCATTGAACATTTAGTGGCAACCTTCCGAACTACATAGAAACATGTAATTATGGAAACCACAATAAAAGTATCTGTAGAAAAAAATAGCAGTAAAGATGAAAGGAAAATAGCAAAATAATTGGGCTGTAAAGCCAAAGGGGAAAGTGGATAGCAGCCTGGGCTATGTGAAAGTGTGACTAGAATAGAAAAAAAAAGAAAAGAAAACATGTAAACCAAGTGCAAGAAGCCAATCTACAGGAAGAACTAGCTGCGGACACAAGTTAGGGTCCACACTGGAAGACTGAGAACAAGGTGGGGTGTGGAAGGAAAGAGGCAGACATACTGAAACCATGTCACCAGACAGGAAGCCACAGCGTCTTCCATGACAGAATAGCAGAGTGGGACCAGAATAGAAAAGAGAAACTAGATGTGTGACCAACTTCTAATTCCTTCTCTCTGAGTTTGTCTTTTCTTGGTAATGGATTTAGCAATGAAATGAGAAACACTTCAATGCTTCCATTTAAAAGTGCGATTACAAAGGGCCAGCCTCTACTTACAAACAAGAGTGTGGCTATTTAAAAATAGGATACCATGGTGTGGTCAATCAGCTCCAGCTTGAAAGCTCTCTTTGTCCTCTCCCTCTCTCTCCCTCTTTTCTCCCCTCCCTTTCCCTCTTTCCCTTTCTCCCTTTGTCCCCTCCCCCCACCCTGTGTGTGTGTGTGTGTGTGTGTTTAACCCCCTCCCCATCCTTTCCCTGCAGTTTTATCAGGTGATGTATTGTCAGGCTGCAAAGTGCAGCAAAGAGTAGACTTGATTTGAGTTTTACAGGCTTTGTTATCTAAACTAGAAAGCGTTATTAGTCAGATTGATGGACTGAAGTTTCTGAAGTTGGGGGAGGGGTGAAGTGAGGCTCCATTTGTGCTTTTAGACTGATTGCTCTCAGTTATTTTATTTCACTTCTCAAGGGTTTTTTTGTTTGTTTGTTTGTTTGTTTTTTGTTTTGTTTTGTCTTTCCTTTGTAGTAATAACCACAAAATGTGCAATCTGTTGGTGTATCTTGTTTCATTTCATTGCAGATTTTAAGTGATCCTGTAGTCTTGTATATAAATCACTTATACTTTTGTATGACATTTACTGTTTTCAAATTCAACATAAGTTGATGTATGACAAGATAATTGACAAGCCTACACTACACTGGCAAATGACTGCAATAGATATGAGAACACTCTATTCTGCCCTCCTTATGCCTGCCTACTGCCAATCACTCAGCTGTTTTGACAGGGAAGCGCCACATACAGCAACAGTAATCATGTTGTTCATAGCCAGGGACCAATCTAGGGAGATCCCGAAGCCCATGAATAGGCTGACCGCTTAGCTGATGAAAGTGGCTTGCATCTTACTTAATAAGGGAGAAATGATTGCACCAGGGCAGCTGGGGTTTTATTTCAGCTGGAATGACTTTCGTGCTGTTTTGTATAGCTTTGGATCCACACATTTCATGGTGTCTTGGAGAACATTCTCTTTTGTTTCCCACATTTTTCTTGCACATGCCACAGAAAACAAGGGAAATGCTTCTCTGTGTTCTTCCACTCCAGAACTGCATTCTCTATTGTTAGGAGTCATGCTGTTGTTAGGAAAAGGTGGAAGGGTTCCAAGATAAGAAATCCCCTACCAGTGTCAAAAGATGCTATACCAGTGAGGTTTGTAGACTTCTTCAATGTTCATTTCACTGCTGATGCAGAATAAAATTGCTATTAAGCAGTCCTGAGTTCCCCTAAGCAGGGACCAATCTTTCCTGGAAGGAAAGAGCAAGCTAGGCTACTACCAGTATGGGAAGTAAAGTCTCCCAGTTGTTAGGAAATGAGCAATAGCTAGATGATGAGGTATTGAGCTTAAGAGAGAAGATTTGATGAAGAATTAAAAAGATTTTGGTGAAGGGGCTGACAGATAAGGGAAGGAGATCTGAGGAGAGTGGGAGGTGGTCATGGCATGCTGGCTACAGAGGAAGAAGAAGAGAGAAAAGTAGATGAAAAGGTGGTCAAAATACTTCAAGAAGAAGAGGACTTAAATGAGTCATCTTTTGCTATCTATGGGGTATTGTTCCAGAACATCCCACCTCAAATGCACCTCAAACATACCAAAATCCAAGGATGCTCAAACATTCTGTTAAATACAGATCATCTGCAGTGATCTATGCCCATCCTCTAGATGGTTTGCTACTCAAACCATCTCTTGATTTCTTTTGGTGCCCACTGCAATGCAAATGCTGTTTAAGTGTATGTTCTGCTGTATTATTTATAGAGTAATAATAGGAGCAAAAGTATCTGTGCCTTTAATATGGTGTTTTTCCTTCTTCAGTATACTGAATCATTTAGGGTAGAATATGAAGATACATAGAATCTATCTATCTATCTATCTATCTATCTATCATCTATCTATAACCTATATAGCTCAGTGATGTATATAATCTCTTTCCATTGTAAGTCAGAATCTGCTCTGTTTGTACCTTTGGTTTGGTAGCATTCAGGAGACCAGGAGAATCAGAGGAGAATTGCATAGCACAGTGGCAAATCATTCTTGTCATGGCTACCTATGAAGTTCTTTCTGGGTTTCTGGGAATAAAGAATCATCTGTGACTCAACACATTATGAGCTCTGAAAGGTCCTATGGAACAATGATACCTTCTGCCTGATGACTCACAAAACAAACATAGCATTCAATCTCAGAAATAGATAGTCATTGCTTTCAAGTGAGAAGCCCACCTACCCTTGGCTCTGTGATGACTCAGGACTGGAGGCACCAGCAGAGAGATGATAGAACCAACACCACAGCCCCCAAGAGAACTAATCCTGTGTTAGTCCTCAGCAGCCGTTTCTGTAACATTTAATACTACAACCTTCCTTCAATAGTTAAATACTTCCATATCCCATTTTTCAGTTAACGAGGGAATCACACTGTGAAGAAGGCATGGAACATTTCAAACAGCTAGTCAGGTTCGTTGTCTGAACTATCAGTCACCATATTAACGCTTTCTTGTATGTGTCACAAAGGTAGGACTATTATACACAGCACTCAGGGTTGAGAGCAGGAAGAGATGCCTAAAAAAACCCAGATGCATTTTCTTTTCATGCTCTGTGGCATTGCCTGGAACCCTACAACCAAGCTACATGGGCTCTGTGCTTCATTGTGTATGACAGGGCTTAGATTAACTGTCATTCTGAAAATATGATTAAGCATTTCAAAAGGCATAACATTATCAGGCATAACTTCAGTTATGAGTCACACCAGGGCATGACTGCAAAGAACGTCAGACTAAAGAGAGATACAAGGATACAAGAGATCATAGGCAAGCCAGATGAAGAACTTTTGAATATTTGGAGGTGCCACATAAATGCTATGGTCAGTCATGGCTGTGAGAAATTTAATTTCTTGTCTTGGAGGGAGTGGAAGGATGGTGGTGGAAAGGCTGGTAGAGGAGAGGGCTTAGAAAGTATGTTTCATCAGAGGATTGAAGGAAGTCTGTGATGCTCAGTTCTCATACATGTAGTCCCTATAGAAGTCGTATACTCATTCTTTTGTAATTCCTATGTGACCAACGATTGCATTACTCAAGTTGAAAGTATCAACTATTTTTAAAAAATTTCTCCTTGACTTCAGCTCTTTTGAAATTGTTCCCTGGAACTTTGAAGTGGACTAAGGACTTTATATATTGTAGGCAAACACTCTACCACTGAGTTTTATCCTCAACACTTTAAATTTTTAAAAATTTTAACACATGGATTCTCTAAGTTGTTCAGGTTGGCTTTGAACTTACTATATAGCTCACACAGGACTTGAACCTCCTGCTCTGTCTCCTAGGTTTACAGGTGTAGATCAACATACTGGTTGTTGTTGCTCTGTTTAACTATAAAATTGAAATCTATAGACTATGTTCTGGTCAACTAATCTTTAGGCCTTTTCTTTCTGAAAACAGATAAGGGAGCATTGGACTTTTATAGTCTTCATTTCTTGTCCTGAGGACCAATTTGAGATTCTGTAAGAGATGATTTACAGTACACACAAGTCCCTGCTACATGCTGGGAGCTAAGACAACTGATCTTCATGTAAAGCAACCATCCTGCCATGTACTTTTTAGTAGACTCACTGAGGAAACTTGGCCCATAGAATTCAACAATTTGTTTAAAGCATCTCCCATCCCGCGACTCTTGAGGTCAGCATATCTCCAACCTGTAACCATTACGATATTTTCCTGGTCTACTCATAGGCACCACCAAGCCCACATATGGAATTCTTCTTAGAGCTCTGTGAGTCGTAGCAAGAGAAATACCACTTTTTATTTTTAACCCATTGTTAAAGATTAAGCATCCTCCCACCCCCATTTTCTTCTCCTGTTCAATCTTTATAATTTCCTATCTTTTGGGTTGAGACTCTGGACAACTGATTTCTTTTTCCCAAGTGGGATATACTTTTTATGCATCTACCACTCTTTCTCCAGGCAGCCCTCACAACAGTGTTCCTTTTATCTTGATTCCAATCTTATTGTTATTCTAATGGGAGATATTCTATTTTAATCAATAAGCCTTTGAAGTTCTAAGCATTTATTCTATGATGACTCCTCTAGTATCCTCTGAAGTCTCATCTTAACATTTTTTTACGAGAGGAAGAAAAAACTTAGTATCCTACAAAGACAGAGGCAGATAATGTAGGCAAGTCTGCTGGGAATTTTCTTGATTGATGATGGATATGGAAGGGCCCAGCCCTCAGGTGGTGCCATCCTTGGGTTGGTGGTCTTGGGGTATACAAGAAAGCAAAATAAACAAGCTGTGAGGAAAAAGCCAGTAAGTAGCATGGTATATAACTTCCCTTCATGATGCACTACAGCTATAAGCTGAAATAAACCCTTTCCTCCCCAAGTTGCTTTTAGTTATGGTAGTTGTCACAGAATTAGAAATAAAGTAGAGAAGTGATTTTTGCAAAAATGTCCAAATTTATGTAGGCACATTGTATTAATTACTTTTGTTTGATGCTGTAACCTAATAGCTATCAAGATGCACCTTAAGGGAAGAAGAATTTGTTTTGGCTCACAGTTTGAGGGGACTAAGTCTGTCATGGAGGGCATACTATTGTATGGTGGTGGGCATCTCCAGGGCATTAGGACTGTGTACCTGCCAGTCTTTACCTTCCATCTTGGTGGATCAGGAAGCAGAGATGAATGCTGGTTTACAGTTTTTATTTGCCTTCAGTCTTGGACCACATCTTATAGAGGGAATAAAAGAGTCGATCTTCCCTCTTCAATTTTAAACCTTTCTGGAAAGACACCTATACAAACCATCAGAGATGTGTTTCCATAGTGATTCTAAATGTGTCAGATTATGGAAATTAACCACCTCATATAGGCAGTTACATTCAGATATGCCTAAAAATCCCATAGGTATATTTCTTTGTTCTCTTCTTTTGAATTCACAACCACTTTTAGAGAAGGAGATTTATGATGTGAAAATGAAAATATATCACTCTAATGGGCCCCAGCCATTTCTCAAATGACTTTATGGGGTCATCTGCACCTATGATGAGAGAAGTCATTGAGAAGCTGATGCAGTCTTAGGGTGTTGGAAACAGAGTAGGGGACCTACCCGTGAAGGAGACAGTTCTGAGAATCCACTGGCCTCCCCTCCCTCTATTGAAATGACATTTATTGACCAGTGGTAGGAGCTATTGTAGAATTTCCTTTTTGTTTGCCCTGCTGGAACTTACCTTACAGCATGACAGAAGAATAAACAAGTAGATAGTAAGGAGGCTTTTTGAAGAAAGTAGTGGGAAGGGAGCTCCATTAGAGGCTCCAAGGACAGCTGCTGAGATGTTGACAGCATGGAGGGGAGAGAGGGCAGCAGAAAGAAAGAAGGTTGGTTGCAGACTTGAGGAAGGTCTTGAGGGATGAATGAGCACAGCCCACCTAACTGTCAGCAGAGGCAAGAGGGGGACCAGTGAACGGGCAGCAGTGATGGGATTAGAGACGGAAGCATGGCTGAAGGTTGCCCTAAAGAGGCATTTACATTTTCCCTAAAACTAGTGGGTAGCATTAGATTGGATCTATGCAGAAAAGTGACAAACTGATTTATATCTTAAAGACACAAGCGCTTCTGGATTGTCATGGTTATAATCTCACTTTCTCCCAAACTTCAGAATCTCCCAGATAGGGAAGAAAGAAACTATGAGTCTTTGAGAATTCTATCTAATCTACTCAGCTAAAGAACAGTTTAAATATTATCAACCCCGCTTAGAGTTGTTCTTATGCCAAAGCATCACTATGCTACTATATTCCGGGGGCGAAGCTAGGATCTGCCTGGATAATTTCTGAAAAAAACATTTTTTTTCTCTTTTATTCTCACAGTGGTGTGGAACATTCAGCACATATCAAAGTTTCTCCATGGGACTTTGCCCCCTATTGAGAACAGAGCTAAGACTCAGTAAATAACTATTTTATCTTAAAGTAGAATGGCCGATCTGATCTGGGACACTTATTATTGAAAAAATGATAGTACAAAGCTAGATAATAACACAGTTTGTACTTTCAGAAGTTCCTGTGTTGAGCCTCAGGGTCTTCAGAAAGCAAGGGCTTCTATATAGATTTTGGGAACACTGATTGGAGAACATACTTTCTTACTGTTTCCATTTGGGATCCCCTCAGCTGGTTTAAAAAGCCTTATAGGGTTTAGAAACAAGAAGTATTTAAGCTTTAAAAAAAATCTAGTTAAACAGTTACTTTTTCTTTGAGAGCTAGAATAGTTTATATTTGAAGTATTCAATTTGTGTTCTTTATACCTAGAAACAAATAAGTGAACTGTATCTTATACCAGGTGGTTAATACACTAGTTCTTTGACACCTTCACCTTCTTTCCATAATCCTTAGGCATGAAGAGAAACTGATTTTGTATTTAAATAAAATGCTAATTCAGGTAGACTGCACTGCTAACTATGAAGTGCTCTTTTTGTATCAAGAAGAGATGATTCTAGAGTGAGCTAATGTGCTGCCTTGGGAATTTACTAAAGGCAACGTAAGTGACTGTATCATCTTCAGGAAATCAAAATCTGCAAGCTGCTGTATTTGATTTTGAACAGAAGCATTTATGCTTGACTCTTCACATTTCTTTATGAACCTGGTTTCAACTGGTAAGATCAAGACCGACCAATAGATTTCATTTTGAATGCCAGCCTTCTTCACTCATCATGGTGGGAACAAGTGCAGGAACACTTCGAGTGTCTGTCCCTGACCTGTTGGAGAAAGTACTGTGTTGGAAGAGCAGCTTCCACTATGATCAGAGTCAGGCTAGAGCAGTGGTTCTCAATCTTTCTAGTGTTGCAATCATTTGATACATTTCCTCACCTTGTAGTGACTCCCAACCATAAAATTATTTTTGTTGCTACTTCATAACTGTAGTTTTGCTACTGTTATGAATTATAATGTAAATATTTAATATGCAGAATATCTGATATGTTACCCCTGTGAAAGAATAAGTCAATTTCCAAGGAGATCATGACCCACACGTTGAGAACCACCAGGATAGAGGCTGTTCAGTCAATTCCCAAAGAGGTCATGACCTACAGGTTGAGAACAACCAGGCTAGAGGCTGTTGAATACGCTCATGGGTTCTGTTTGATTCAACTCTTATCAAAGACTGGCATATTGGTGGGATTTTACACACCCTGTCTACATTTAATTGTTAAATTTCCTTTTAATTTACCTTAATTTTAAAAGTCTATTTAGTTAAGTTAAAATATTAAAATTTTAAATTGTGTGTATGCGTGTGTAGGTATTTACATATGACTGTCGGTCACCGTGGTAGTCAGAAGAGGATGCTGGATCCCCTGTAGCTGCAGTTAGAAGTACTTGTGAAGCACTGGATATGAGTGTTGGGACCCAAGCAGATCAGTTCTCTGCAAAAGCAACTAGCACTCTTGCTGAGCCATTCTTTCGACCCTGAGTTTATTTATAACACATATTTGATTTTGTATGTGTGTCACATATTGTGACTGTGCATATGTGTCATACACGTATGTGCATGTACGAGTGGGCCAGAGGTCAACCTTGAATGCTGTTACTCAAGAGCCACATATGTTGTGTTTTAAAACAGTCTCTCACTGAGATCTGAGGTTTACTGCATTAAAGTGATTGGCTGGATTTTGAGTAGCACAGTTCAGTTTGTTTGTATCTACTCAGAACAAATTAGCAAATCCTAACAAGTACAGCTTTCTAGGTGCTGGGGATCAAAGACAGGTTCTCATGCTTGTGAGGCTACTTCTTTACCAACTAACCTATCTCCTCAGGCCCTGGCTTTTAAACTTATACCCATCTGACTTTGTTATAAACCGATACCATCTCAATGTGACTTTGATTTATATCTCCTTGACGATAAAATACTAAAAGTTTTGGAAAATAATAGAAAATGCAAATTTTGTATGGCTTTCTTAAAATTTCTGCATATGCAGTTCTGTCATGAGCAAACAGCTTTCCTTCTTTCCTTCACATCTGGATGTTTTAATTTCTTGCCTAACTGCTTGGCTGGAGCTGCAGCACAGCATGGTCAAGCATATGCATTATTGTCTTTGTCTTCTTCCCATTTTAGGGGGACATTCTCAGTCTTTCACCACTAAGCACCATGTTGGCTGTTTGGGGAGATTTCTGCTCAGGTGGGTGTGTCTTCACTATTTCTAGCTTATACTTTAAATCATGGAAGGATATAACATTTTGCCATGTGCTTCTTCAGTGACCGTTGAGTGATCATGTGACTTTGTTCAAATTGATTCTAGTAATATGGTATCTCACATAATTGGCTTTCCAGGGACATGTTCTTTTTTGGGCACAGTGTAACCTTAGGTATCATTGCTGTTACTGTGTCACTTCCTTCGTGTGTGTGTGTGTCTGTGTGTGTGTGTGTGTGTGTGTGAGAGAGAGAGAGAGAGAGAGAGAGAGAGAGGTGGAGGCCAGAGATTGATGTCAAATGTCTTGTCAAGTATCCTCTTTTATTCTCTCTCTCTCTCTCTCTCTCTCTCTCTCTCTCTCTCTCTCTCTCTTGGTGAGGGGTTGATTTTTGGGGACAGGGTTTCTCTGTGTGTCCTGGCTGCCCTGGTGCCTGCTCTGTAGACCAGACTGGCCTCAAAATTGCAGAGATCCAGAGATCCATCCACTTGCCTCTGCCTCCTGAGTGCTGGGATTAAAGACACTCATCATGACTGTCAAGTATCTTCTTTAATCACGTTCCACCTTAGTTTTTGAGGCAGGGTCTCTTACTGAAACTGCAACCCATCTTTTGAGTAGACTGGTTGTGTCAAGTATTTTAAGGTCCCCTCCTTTTTTCTCATAATAGTGTTTCTCTTCCTCCCTGCTTTCTCTCTCTCTGATATCTTCAGGAAGTCTCTGAAATTGACTAGATTCACCAGCCCCTGCCTTTTGAGAGTAAGAAAGTTAAGTGGCAAAGAAAAGTCTTCAACCAGCAAAACTGCAAAAAATGACCCTTGCTTGAGATGGGACAAGTTTCCTAGAAGCAGAAACCAGCCTGGAATAGGTTTAGACTGACTGAGGCTGCTGGAAAGGCACTCTCCACCTGGTTGGCCTTCTTGCAGGCTATGCAATATGCTCCAGGTTCCCATTCTTTGTAAGCTGTTACCAGTGCTGGAGTGGGCTTTGGTGATGCAACTGTCTTTCAGTCATTTCTCCTCCTTTAAGTAGCTTCAGTAAAACTCATTGGTTCATTAAGTTGGACTTTGATAGTATCTGTACTTTGGGCTGTCATAGGTTTGCTGTCTGGGGTGAGTAGATGTGTGTTGTATCTCCTGAGGAAAATTTTTGTCACACAACTTTCCACCCCCTCCCCTGTCCCCTCCCCTCCACTCCTCTCCTGTCTCCTCTCCTCTTCCCTCTTTTTCTTCTCTCTTATCTTTCTGTTTCCTTCTTCCCTCCCTCCCTTACTCCCTCCTTCCCTCCCTCACCTCTTTCTTTTTGACTAGGTTGCCATGTAAACCAGGCTGACCTCAAAGCTCTTGCTTCTCCTACCCAGTCTCTCACTGATGGGATACAGGTATATACCATCATGCTTATCTTGAGAGTATTTTGCCATGTTTTGCTCCTAAATTCACACTGACATTAGTTTATGCCTTCCCCTTCCCCTTCCTTCCTTCCTTCCT
>NW_021604641.1:2904223-2911129 GCF_004785775.1 Grammomys surdaster | reverse complement strand
TCCTTCCTTCCTTTTCAGTGTTTTGTCTACTTTTTCTATCAGGTGTACTGGCCACACAGAATGATTTGGAAGTGGGCCCTCATTCTTTACTTTTTTGAGAAGAAGAAAGCAAATTGTGTACTAACAAGGTGAGTGTGCTTGTTTATTTTTCACATAAAGAGTTAAATATTGGCGGATTAAAATTTCGATTTTATGACTGTCAGCGCTGAGAAGGCTGCTTTGCTCAAATTCAAAGCACAATATGGTAGAAGTATGCTCAGGGTCATTTCAGAAAGTGTTGGAATTCTGTCCTGATCTCATGCCAAAATTCACTTAACAGTTTTATGAAACTCAGGTCAGTGATCCACACAGCAATTATCACAAAGTTATATTATGCTCACACATATGGTCCCAGATGGCAGTTTTCATGCAAGTGTATAATTAATGTGCTTTGGCCATACCCTCTGTGCCACATGGCCTTCCCTCCCTGATCTTCCCTTTCTCATGAATCTCATATTGCCCTGGTCTCATTTCCATGTTGTCTGTACACATAGGATTTTATGTATCTATAAAATTTAGGATCTACAAAGAGATGGTTGTTTTTCTGAGAACACCCTGGCTCTTCCCAAGGGTGCCGGGGATCAAATTCGAATCCTCATGCTCGTTTAGCTCAGCAGGGGCTCGACTGGCTGAGCTTCCTCCCTGCCCATTACTCACATTCTTGATCTTAAGTCTTTGCTTATTTTCCTGTTTTGTTATTTTTTCTCTCTCATACATTCAGTGTCACCAGGAGTCAACCAGTGGTTCCTTCTCCAAAGTTCATGAGTATGCTTAATGATTATCAGCTACCAGAAACATCAAACCAATGGATTCCCTTTGACTTTCTGTCCAGGTCACTCTTCTAAGCCACATTACTGCCTTGTGTTCATGTTTTGTTTGGAATCTGAACTTGGTAAATCATAAATAGAACTGGGACCATTGGTTCACTTCTAAACTCATGGCAAGTTGGCATCTGCTCCCACGGACCACGGTAGCATTGCCTTTCCTGATGTTCTCAGTGTTTTCCTAGGTTTCACATTCAGTTATTAAAGCCACGAGTTTTTCCAATTCTTATTTCACTTGGCTTTTTGATAGCATTTACTATTGCTGGCCACGTTTTCAGATGGTTTTCTGGATTTCCTCTGGCCTTTTCTTTTTATTGACGATTTCCCCATATACACACATCCCTACCCCCTTTGACTTACCTCAAAATATTATTGCTCCTCAAGCTTCTGATTTTGGTATTCTTTTTATCAATATTATATACTAATAATGTTAAATTTATTTTTACTATACTACCAATTTTTCATAAACTTTGAAACTAGCATTCTCAACTTTCCACCATCTGCATCCACTCGGTTTGCTCATAAGCATCTCATTTCAAACTTGTATCAAGTTAAGCACGTCTTGTAGAATAAGTTTTTACTTGTATCTATGATACATAATTCCAAAATTCATGGAACACATGCTCAATACCTTTTACTCTTTATAGTTTCATTTTTAAATTGACACATATCAATTCTACATAGTTAGAGGTTATGGTGCAATATTTTTAAAATATTTTTATATTTGGCATATCTATCACCAAAGACCTTTATAATTCCTTTGTGTTGGGAATACTCATTATCCTGTTTTCTATCTAATTTGCAATATTCAATTAAGTCATCATCTATTACACAGAGAAACTTTCTGTTTGTTCTGCATTTCACAGGTCAGTGATATGGATAATTGTGTATCTATTTAATGTGCCAAAATCCTAGGGTTTTGTTTTTTTTTTTTTGACAACAAAGCTCTTTCTAAATCTAATTTTTAACCTATTCTTAAATCTTGTCATTTATATTATGATATATGATTGATATGGCATAAGATAGGCATGTCATATCTATCATAAGACATGCCTATCTTGAAAATGCTGTGTACAGCTCTTGACTGTGTACGGCCCTTAAAGAAGAAGGTTGCCTTTACATAGACAAGACAGGGAGGGTTAAAGAGAGCATGAAATAGGTCAGAGAAGGCCCTGAGAAAAGACAGAGAGAGAAAGAGAAATATGAGTGCTGGTACAAGAATTGGTTTTCAGCCTCTCCATGGTTGTCAACCCTACTTCCTCCCATCTTAGGACCATTAATTGGGTTATTTTTGCTTATTTCTTCTGGTCCCTGGCCTTAAATAGGCTGACTAACTTTGTGTAACAACAGATAAATAATTTGGTAGCAAAACCTACTCTGATACATTATCATAAGGTAGCTATGGAGGACCACGAGTCTCAAGATGAGGTTGTTACTCTATTCAGGGTGTTCCCAAAACCCATCTCCACCCAACCTAAAAGAGGGGACTTCTGCCCCTACACCAAGCAGAGAGGGGCCACCCAGAACCCCCTCGGGCTGGCGATCTGAATTCATGGTTAGGCTGCGAGGGAATATAAAAATATCTCTCTGGGTTCCCTGAGGGACAAGCCTGACTGCATAGGGGTTGATGTCAAAAGTATCCCCTCTCCAGGAAAAAGACATGGGATGGGTATGGCCCTCATGCCTCACTGGACAATGACAGGGGGACTGGAGCCATTACAAGGTCCCTTTCAATTACTGAAGGTCAGGCCTCTATCCCCGCCTTCACAAGATTAGAATCGCCACAGCCCTTCTATACTTAAAGAAGGTAGGAGGTGTCAGGGGCAGCCTTGCTTATACACTGAAGGCCTAAAATCAGCCATAGGCCTAAAATCAGCAATAGGCCTGTCATACCTGTATACTAACATCAAGTCTTGGGTCTCTGTGGAAAAACATTGAAACAGATGGTATAAGCTATTGTAAACAGGCAGCTTTTGTAGAAATTTACCAGCCTGAGTAGTCATAGACCTTGTAAATAGGTAGCCTTGGCAGATAATACCAACTTAGATAAGGACAAATGAATCATAGGCAGAGCCATAGCAACCTGTCCCCTGAACCTTCACCCAGCCGATACCCTGTTCTGAAAGATATCTGTATTCCCCCTGAACACCCACGCTCCAGTGTCATCATCCCCTTCCCCATGTCCTGCCTTTTTGTGTTTATAAACCCTGTGTGAGTAAGTAAAAATTACGATTTGAAAAAAAAATAAAAAAATAAAAAAGAAACATTGATCCAATGAGTGTTCACAGAAAAAAAAAAGACATGCCTATCTTATGATAGATATTTTTGTCATATCTACATATGCACATCCAAAATCCTGTTGATTTTTTTCCCCTTCAGTTTGTTAGATCACTGAAGTTTAGGTCTGCATTATTTCTTATTGTGATGGAGGTCTATATTATTTCTTATTGTGATGGAGGTCTGATACCTCTAACTAGTTTTCCCATTTCCTCACCTTCCCCTTCAATGCTCTCTATGACCATCCCTCTAATACTATGACATTCACAATGTTGCAGGGACTCTATGTTACCTTAGCTTGACACATAAAGACATCAACTCTTTGGGCACAACTATCTTCCAGCATTGGATATATACCCTCTTGTATAAGTGTTAGGTTTGTTGATGAATTCTATCCTGTATGTGTACACATATAGATATAAATTCTTAAATGTTTCTTATAACACTCCATATCAATTCCCTGGTGTCAGTGGATAATCATCCCTTTAAATTTCTGATTATCTTTATTAGAACAACTTGATTTCATCATTTCAAAATCTACCTGAGCTGTTTGAAACTCTGTAGCCTCTGATCAGGGCTCACTTCCTGTTTTTATCTCAAGCCATATGGAGTAAGGTGTTAGAGCTCAACTCTGGAATATGTCTGCTCCCTGCATCTTGTTCAAGCTCTGCTTTAGTGTTTGAAGTAAGGATGAGGAATTAGGAAGGCAAACATCATCTAATTCTGGTTAATCATGATGGTCATTGCTGATGTGATTTCAGTGTAGGCTTAAGCTGACTTCTCAATCCCATGCCAAAATCCTGTAAGAATAGCCTCATCTTATTCTGATATACATTGGCATTATTTTTTTTCAAATACATTCTCTGGGTTGGGCATACCATTGCTTAGGCTTATGTTTGTACGGAAGCTTTACGGTGTCTGTCTTTTTCCTATCTTTATGTCCTTCATGTGAAGCTTCCAAAGTTTCAAGGCTTTCTTCCATATGTTCCCAGCCCAAATATTCCCAGTCACAAGCTATACTAGAGTTACTTCAGGATTTTCCAAATGGATTACTCCAACAGATGTACAGCCCCCAGAAAACTGGATCCAAGAACACAGCATTCATTGCCTTGTTCAGTTATTCTGTGAAGCTTGTTCAGTTATTCATGGAAAGAATAAAAGATATCAAAAACATGAAAACATTGACTCACAAAGCCCTCTTATGATGCAGATACTAGGATGATACAGGAAGCAGTGAATATGTTTAAATATAACTGTATATCAATGGTATGCCATAGAAGAGTGAAACTCTTATTTACTCATAAATATGCACTTAAAATGGCAGATTTATATTATGTTGGTTTTTTATCACAAATAGTTTCATCATTTAAATATGGAAGATTATGGGGATTGCATGGGATAGCATCTAGAAGGATGAATGCATATGGCTCTAAATGTGTATGTTTATTTCTTCTGCACATGTCTCCATTTAATACATCATTGACTGAGATCTAAAGGCAGACCCAAGATCCACCTCCAGTAGGTACTGGTCAGTTTGAAATACATCCATGATGATACATACTTCTTTTCTTATGACCAACACCTTTACTCTTTTTTTTTAAAGATTTGTTTGTTTATTATGTATACAGCATTCTGACTGCATGTATCCTACAGACCTGAAGAGAGCACCGGATCTCATTTTAGATGGTTGTGAGCCACCATGTGGTTGCTGGGAGTTGAATTCAGGACCTCCAGAAGAGCAGACAGTGCTCTTAGTCTCTGAGCCATCTCTCCAGCCCCCATACCTTTACTCTTATAAGGTTTGACAAAGAGTTCACCAAGATTCAAATAATGGTAATTCAAAAGTGGGTAGGTACTTAACCTTAGTACTCATGGGTATTTAATTTGGTAAAGTAGACAGGATCCTATCTGACCTTAGCAGGTCCCAGTGACATGTAGTCTTCTTCCATAACTTTCAGTTAGGATTGTTTTTGATTGTAGTATACAAGGAGACACAGCTACAAGAATCTCCATAGATCATGATGGGAATCTATAAGCTCAACTACTGTTCTGATCCTCCATGAACTCTGTAAGTCTGACTTTGCTCTGATTTTTTTTTTTTTTTTTTTTTTTTTTTTTGTAATTCCAGCATGGCCCACATTTGACCATGTGGAGAAAGCTGCTATTAAGAACCCAGTGTGAGCCATGCCAGCTGGATGTAATTTTTAGAGTATGGCTTTCATTCTCTATTTTCGGAAGGCATTCTATTCAGTTTCCAGTTGGTCAGCATTCCTGAGACACTTGGTTCATCAGAGGTCACTCAGAGGGCTGGCCCAGGCGTGAGAAGGAGGCACAGTGCTTTGGAGACCTCCTGCACACAGTCCTTTCAAAGGAAAGCAATGCCGTTTTAACTGAGATGCCACCAAGTTCTGTTATACTGCCGCTGCCATCCTGCAGCTCAGATTTCTTTAACCACTACCAAGTGACAGGGTAAGGGATTATCAAAGTATTACAAGTTATTTCAGAAATGCTTGGAATGGTGCACTTGTTATTCAGGGAACTTGCTTGATAGTAACTGACATTCTCAGATGAAAGACCCTGGGTCCAAAGTAGATAAACCTTTTATCCTACAACAATTTACAACAGATGCAAAAATCCCCTTCCTCTTTTCCCAGATGTCGTTTCTACATTCGGGATGATCTATGTTCACATTTTTAGCAAAGGATTGAATATGACAAAAATATTTTTTTCCATATTCCATCTTTTAGTGAGGGGAAGTTTTCATACAGTGAAATGTACACAGCTCTTGGGGAGGGCTGTATAATTCACTGAGTTTTGATAACGGTATACTCCTGTGTTATTATTTACAAGGAAGATACAGATATTTCTCGCACCTCGACAAATTTGCCCATTCATATTTATATTCTTTCCACTTCCCGTAGGCAAGTGTTAATGTGCTTTTCTGTCAGCACATATTTTTGCCTATTCTGGGACTTTGGATGTGTAAGCCCAAGCAATGTTTCCTCTTACACATCTGTGTTCTGTTCTTTTGTTCATTATCAAGCTTTTGTGGTTGGGCATATTGCTGCATAGATTAGTAGCTTTCCGAGTTTGCACAATTGGAAAGGTATTTTTTCCCCTCACAAGAGGTGGAAAATCTCTAGCTATTACCTAAAGTATTTGTTTTTTCTCATTCATTTTCTCAGGCCACTTGATCTTCTCTTGTAGATCAATGAAACATTGCTTATTTTTTCTCTTTTCTCCAGAGTGGGCTTTTGATAGTTTGATCTCAAGTTCATTAACTTATTTCACAAGTTTACATTCATTCTGGTACATGATTACTTTTTTTAATTACTCATTCTGTGGGTGAGTGTGTATGTTGAGGGGTACAGTGTGGGTGCGTATCTACATGTTAATGTGTATGCATTAATGTATAATGTATAATGTATATGTGGATGCCAGAGATCTATGTCTAGTGTCTTCCTCAAACACTTGCCACATTTTTTGGATCAAGCTACCTTGATGAACCTAGACCTTGCTTATTCAGCTAGACTGGTTGGCTAGTGCAGCCCATGTATTTTCCTGTCTCTTCTATCCTTAGGGTACAGATATATGAGTCTGAGTCTGCTTGCTTGCTTGCTTTCTTTCTTTCTTTCTTTCTTTCTTTCTTTCTTTCTTTCTTTCTTTCTTTCTTCCTTCCTTCCTTCCTTCCTTCCTCCCTCCCTCCCTCCCTCCCTCCCTCTTTCTTTCTTTCTTTCTTTCTTTCTTTCTTTCTTTCTTTCTTTCT
>NW_021604641.1:2861141-2904213 GCF_004785775.1 Grammomys surdaster | reverse complement strand
TCTTTCTTTCTTTCTTTCTTTCTTTCTTTCTTTCTTTCTTTCTTTCTTTCTCTCTTTCTTTCTTTTTAGTGTGTGTGTGTGTGTATTGACAAAGGCAGGGAATTGTGGACCTCACTCAATAAATGGAATTTGTTATGTTCAAAAATCTAATCTTCATTGGAAGGTACTCTACATACTACCAAAGAAGAAAGGCAAACAACAATCCAGCTACAACTCCTTTGATCTACAATGATGAGCTGCCTGCAAGATACACTGATAGAATAGTGAAGTGCATTGTTCCTTTGTTCTGTTGAGACAGGGTCTCATGGAGCCTGGGCTGGCCTCAGACGTACTATATAGCTAAGTATGACCTTTAACTTCTATCTGCTGCAAGTTCCTGGGTGTCAGAATTACAGGCAAGAGCTAGCATGGCTTTAAACAGTTTTATGCTTTTGAATGTATTAAGTGAGAGATTGTCTTTCAGGAGTTCAGTCTAATTCAAAGCACTTCATAATTACTAAACCTGGGTTTAATCTTAAAACAAAACCTTTTGGAAATGGTCAAATAAATATTTATGTTGTTTCTTTTCCTCCCTGGCATCATCTTCTCTCTTTTTTTCCAAAAAGAAGTTTTTTTAATTCTTATTTTTCCCCCCAATGCTGCAACCTTTTTACCCTCAAGTATCCCCACCCCAAACATGTCTACCCTTTCCTCAATATTTTTATTGTAATGCTCCTTGACTTACAAATTCACCATATATTGAAAGTATCCTAAGCAGAAAATGCATTTAGAATACTTAACCTACAATCATCCCAGCTTAACAACACAGCACCAGGTAGAATTTAGGCTGTTTTAACCTTATGACCACGTGGCTCATTGGGAGTTGCGGCTGGCTTGAAATGTATCGAGCAGCATACAGTCAGCACAAGACAGGATCTAAATTCAAAATGCGAAGTACAATTGTATTGAATACACATTGCTTTCTTATCTCCCATACAGTCGAAAAGATTTGAGTTGGACTATCACAGACTGGGAACTATGTTAGATTATTTGCTCTTCTGCCCTATGACAAAAATGCCTGAGTTAAAGTAGGAAAGAGTTTGGAAGGAGGCTCCTGGTTTCCAAGGTTGCCTTTACTGAGGCAGCGTGCCACAACAGATGCGGATAAACAAGTAAGAGTGCTTTGTGGCAGACAGGAAACAAAGATAAAAGGAGCGAATATATTGAGCTCCCAACACCAGCTCCAATGGCATGCCCCCCAACTTCCTCCCACAAGGACTTACCTCCTAAAGATTCTACCACCTCCGGGCAGTTCCAAAGCTTCCAGATGAAATTTCAGGCTATCCTACTATGGGCCCCTAATTAAAATGCTTTAAATATAGTTACAGGAACTACCTTCAAATACTTACCATTTCTGTATATCTTCAATATTATTTTGTCATTTATGGGTTGTTTTGATTTTGGAAGTCAGAAGTTACCTAATATGGGCTCCAAGTGGCTAATAATGCTTGATATTAAAATTTTGGAGAAATAAATGAAATTGGATATGGTGGGGAAAAAAAGAGCTTTTCTTATGCAATCAGGCTGGCTGCCTCAGAGCTTTCCCTCCTTATCTTCATCACAGAAGGATGGTTGGTTGTATGGCTATCACGAAGATGCTATGAACTGCCTGAGAAGCCTCTGATAGTCTATTTCCAAACCAGACAAGTTTACCTTTAAACTCTCTCTAAAAGAAGAGACAAAATCTTGTTCTTTCTGTAGTGCTTCACTGTAACTCCTGAGCAGTGTTCTATGGTTATGAAGAGATAACATGTTCATGGCAACTCTTATCAAGGAAAGCACTTAATTGGGGTTGGCTTACAGTTTCAGAGGTTCAGTCCATTGTTATCATGGTGGGAAACATGGTGGCACACAAGCAGACATAATGCTGGAGAAGTTGAGAGTTCTACATCTGGATCTGCAGGAAGCAGGAGGAGAGATACTGGGCCTGGCTTGAGCTTTTGAAATCTTAAAGCCCACATCCAGTGGATGAAGCTATGTCACTTCATCCAACAAGGGCATATTTCCTCTAACAAGGTCACACCTCCTAATCTCTTTGAAGTAATACCATTTTCTAATGACCAAGCATTCTATAAGCCTATGGAAGCCATTTGTATTCAAACCACCACATCCTGCTATGTGACCATATATTGTATGAGAGAGAGGGTGTTGTCTTTTGCTCATCTGTGTATTTCCTATGCTTAACACACTATATATGTAATGGCATATTTAATAATATATAAACACATCATCTTTCCCTTTCAGCCAATATTGACACTGGTGGAAACTCTTAGCATGTAAACTTTTAGATATTATAGATTATAAATGACACAAATCTAAGATTATATAATTAAATATATATTCTTGTGTGTGATAATATATCCTAGAAGATAGTGATAGATATTTTATGGTTGTCATCACTATGGTCTCTGGATAATAGAGAGATGTTTTCATAGAAATTTTGAAGATTTAATCTAAAAGAACTTTTATACTTTTATTCTTCTTGTATACAGCATGAGTCTGGTAAAAGCTGATTGGTTGTCAGTATTCATTTTTTGCCTCAACACCACCACTGAATATGGCCATACTAAAGTAGGGGGGAGGGAATCCTTGTGGAGAAGTTTAGGCTAGGAGACTGGATGAGAAGAGCTGAGGGGAACCACAGGTGTTGAGAGAGCCAGAAGCCAGCATGCACTTGGGTATGCTGATGGGCATCGCAGTTAGCCATTTGTCCCAGGTTTTTTTGTGGACTTAACAGTGGACAATATCATGATAGTAGATACACTAGACAAGAGGTCACATTTAAACCATAGCCAGGAAGTAGAGAGAAGTGAACACTGATGCATAGCCACTTCCTCCTTTGGGACCTTTTCTTACTTTGAGATCTCATCTCATGGAATGGTACTATACACACTCAAGATAGGTCTTCCTACCTGAGACATACCTGGAGATTTGTTTTCTAGTTGATTCGAAATCCCATCTATATTGGAATCATGGTTACCCATCAAATAAAACATTTTATTTTTTCTAATCATATTGATACAATGAATTATAGCATTAAAATTTCTTCATTATTATTGTTGTTTTTAATATTATCAATTAAGCATGCATTCAACTTGATATCCTTACAGCAACATTTGCTTAACACAAGTGCTCCCAAGAACAATGTTTTTAAATAATTTGTGGTTTGATATAGTTAGCCCAGCTGTAAGGAAAGTAATATCATAATCTCAGAAGTTACAGCTAGGAAAAAAAGGAAAATACATAGATGTTTGTCAAATGACAACGAACAGATTTTTTTTTTTTAAGTTTCTGGCTATTCTTCAGAATATCAGGAAAATAGGAAGATGTGCAAAAGATTATTTGGGTGATATGTCTTATTGAGAAGTTAAGTAAAATATAAATTTTACAATTAAAATACTAACATAGGAACAAATTTTACTTTAAAAGACACACAATTTAGGTAAGTGGGACATCTTATGATTATCTACATACTTCACAGGCTTGATTGATATCACTTCATTTATAATCAAGTTATGAAAATAATAATCAAATCCAGGTTCTGATTTCTTTAATCCCTGTGTCTAATTTGGATGTAGCTGTGAACAACCTGTATTGAATATCAGATACGTCACTCCATGGTTTGATAGGGGAAACTTGGTGCTGGGTGTTGGAATAGGAGCTGGCTCAATATACTGTAATCTAATTTTTGATCAAGAAGATCAATTTCTATGACTTTGGTTTCAGACTTAAACTGTAGGCTCACAGTGAGTTTTGTTGGTGTTTTACCAGAATAGAAATGAGTACAGGATTGGTAAGGACAGAGAGTTTTTGTTTTTTAGTTCACTGTATGTACTGGCTATCCCTAAGAGAAAACATGGTTTGGATTCTTAACTAACTTAGTACATTTTTTTTCTATAAATATGAAAAGACTGTTATTTGTCCTCCCAACCTTCTTGTTGCCAGTGAGCTAAGACTCTCACAATAAATCTCTTCCATATATTACTCAGTATTACTTTTCTATTTTGAGATCTTAGTGAAAACATGTTTCAGAGTCCCAGCATTCCAATCCCCAGCTATACAGCTCCTCCCTAGGTGGATGAAATGTTAGGCTCAGATTTGTATCAGCTTCCATGTGATTGGCTTTTATCCCACTTTCTTCTATGACTTTGGGAAAACAGCTGCCAAAGTTGGTTTGAGACCTTTATCACTTCACTCACTTACTGTCCCTTTGCTCCTTCAGTCTTGATCTTTGGCCTTCTCTCAGGGATGGAGATAACTTGATACTCTCAGTCACAGAGAAAGAAATTGAACATCAAGGAGAAAGGTAAACTGAACATAAACGATAGCGGTGCATTTGAAAAGAATAGAAATCTCCTCTGGGTATTTTCACACAGAATCAGCTTATAAAATCAGATAGAAATGTTTTATTGTTTTAGTTCCTTTGTCTAGAAGCATAAAAAGAGTTGAAGAGATGGATGACCATAAAGTCTTATTTGGAAAAACACTCTGGTGGTCTCATTAGAGAGACTTGGGTTCCTGAAGAAAGCCTTCATTCTTTTTTTTTAACCTCTTTCACTTGTAAATAGAGTAAATCTGTGAATTCTCTGAAAGAATTCCATGAGTTCTTTCTGAATTTTGAACATCTGTGTTTCACCTGGAAGCCCATACCTTGTAACTTTGAACAGATTGCTAATTCTTTTATTGCTCAAACATTATTCTTTCACATTTCTCCAAATGCTTGCAAAATCATTCAGGTTTATTCACACAAAAGCAACACACGCATAAAGCTTTCATCATGTGTGTTATCATTAGGGTTTATTTTTTCATGGCATGCTATAATATCTGACATATTTACTTATTCACTTGCATTTTTCTCTGTATTGTTATTAGACGCAAAATTTTATGAAAATGATACTTCTCTTATGTATCTATGTTTAGTCTCTTAGGCAGTATCAGGAGCACAATAGGCATTTGGTGTTGGTTGAACACAGAGTCACTCTCCAATTACCTGTTGTTTTAGTCATTAATATCTGGCTGTGAAGAGGCACCATGACCAAGGTAACTATTATAAAGTAAAAGAAAACATTTAATTGTGAGATTGCTTATAGTTTCAGAGATGTAGTCCATTTTCGTCATGGCAGGGGGCAGGGAACATGGCAGGATACATGGTACTGAAGGAGTAGCTGAGAGCTACATCGTGATTTGAAGGCAGAGAGAGAGAGAGAGAGAGAGAGAGAGAGAGAGAGAGAGAGAGAGACTAGGCTTACTATGTTTTTTTGAAACCTCAGAGCTCATCCCCAGTGACACACTACCTCCAACAAGGCCTTGCCCTATAATCCTTCTAATCCTTTCAAACAGTGCCACTCCCTGGTGACTAAGCATTGAAATACATGAGCATATGGGGGCCATTTTTATTCAAAACACTACAGTCTACTCTCTGGCCCCACATAGGCTTGTAGCCATATCATGATGCAAAAAATGCTTTCAGTTCAGCTTTAAAGTCCCTGTAGTCTGTCGCAGTCTCAACATTAAAAATCCAAAGTTCAAAGTCTCTTCGGAGACTCATGACAATTTCTTAATTGTTACCACTATAAAATAAAAATAAAAAAGCAAATCATGTATATCTAACATACAATGACACAGGATATACCACTCCCTGGTGACTAAACATTTGTATATATGAGCCTACGGGGGTCATTCTTATTCAAACTACCACACCTTTCAAATGAAACAGTCCTCTTTCTTAACTTTGCAGTTATTTCCAGTGCTTCAAGTCACCTTTGTGTCTGATTTTCCTAATTGAACAATTTAGTAGGAATCTCACATTTGACAAGCCTATAATATACTTACTAATTTTTAAATAAGGACCCCATTGTGTCATCACAGGTATGTGGTTACTTGATTTCTTCCCTTTTTATATTCAGTAGTTACCCTTATCCATGGAGGATAGCTGGCCACTCAGCAGAATCCTGAAACAATGGTGAGTACAAAATCTTAGCTACATATTACACATGTGTAATGCTTCCTAACTCTTACACACACACACACACACACACACACACACACACACACACACACACACAGAGAGACACTTTGAATCTATGGGTTAGCCAAAGTAAGATATTAACAATAATAACTAAAAATAAAACCAAATGATTTTAATAGTATACTGTAATAAGTTATGTGAATAAGGTCTGTGTCTTGCAAACTATTTTACAGTGCTCTAAAATAAGTTTGTGTGTGTATGTGGGCAACTTGTGTCCAACTCATTAGTAGATGGATCAGACATCTCCAGTTCAAAAACAATCCTCAAGTCTGTCTCCCTCCTTTCATCTTTCCAGTTTCCAGTTCACACAGGCCACTGCTGACTTTGGACACCTCTTCGGTAGCCTCTGAGTGGTGGCTCTGCTTTCCTTCTTGCCCCTTCACTGAGTGTTTGCCACACAGAAGTTGAGGTGTTCTATGCAACAGTCATAAAACATTTTGCTGTGCTACTCTCTTCTCTGCCATTGGGATAAAGTTCAGAGACTTTCCTATGGTTTTAAAAGCGTTTATATTCGAATTCTGGCCTCTCTTTACCTCATGTTGTTCTGCCTTTCTCAGGAACTTCCCACCTCTAATCTCATACATCAACTAAGCCAGGATGTGCCTGAACCTGTTTGAGCTTGGTGTATCTTTGCAATTTTGTCATGGCTACTTCATCTTGCTTTCAGATGTTAGCTCTGAAATGTAACAGGGGGCGCCTCTCTTGCTCCATCACATTCTCTAAATTACTATATCTCTAGATCTTAAACTATGTGAAATGATTTGTCATCTGGGTTCCCCTGTGCCCCACCCCTGACTACAAGGACAGAAGTTCCCCAGGAGCTGAGTTAAAAACCTTGTTCTTTCTCACTCCGTGATATATCGGCAGGGCTTAGAACAGTGCTTAATACAATATAAGACTGAATGTGAACGTGTACAGATATGTATTCATAAAAGTAAAAAAAAAGAAGCTAAAATGTTTTTGTCATGGAGATATCGAATAAAGTATACTTCCAACACTACCAATGGACAGAGAGAAAAACATTGTTATGTTTTTTAAGTCGGCGAAGCTTATCAGGAGAGAAAGATAAGGAAGAGTCTATGAAGAAGCCTGGTTGGGGGGTGGGTGGGGGAGAGGCAGGAATGGTTTTGTTACTATTGAGGACATGCCAGTCTCCTGTGCACCATGCAGTCTGTCAACTGCTGATTCTCTGAGACATTACGTTGTCAACTTGAAAATGCTATGTTCCATGAATCTTAAGTGGCAATCAATACTTTCTCTTAAAAATAAAAGGAGAATTTCAATTAAGGTTTAGAAAGTAAGGTTATCTATGAGACGTAAGTAATATGTTAACATTGTGCTAGATTCTAAAGACCTGAGAACATTAACTTGGAATGTGCTGAGGTAGTGGTAAGTTGATATCCGGCCTGCAGTTGCCAGAGGATTTTTTTTTTTTTTTTTTTTTTTTGGTCTTGTCATCACATAGAAGAGAAAATGTAAGGGAGGCTGGGTCAATTAATTGCCTGCCTGGGTACTGCCCTGTCTATTTCAGGCAGAGAAAACTGAAGAGGGCTGGGAGGTTTACTCTTTAAGTAGCTTCTTGCTGGGGAAGCTCAGTTTCTAAATCCTAGAGACCATATGTGTTAGTTTAATCAGAGTTTGGCCCGGAGAAGATTTAAATGAAAGGAAATTCTACAATTAGAAGGTGTGGAAGTAGAAAGCCGGCTAAATCAAGCCCTTAGAGAGGCAGTGTGGGCTGGTGAGATTACATTCTCAGGACGGATAATGGGCTCCAGTTTTAAATTTCTGAATTTTACTAGCATCTGTGTCTGGATTCTACAGGAGTGGAGGCTTGTCTCAGGCTGTCTTTCCTAGCTTTCTTTACAAAGGCCTCACCTGAAAAGGGCCAGAGTTTCTTACTCACTAAAGATATGAGTGCAGTTTGAATAGGAGTTTGAATATGAGTGCAAAGTGTTGAATAGGAGGTTTTGCTTTAAAATAGGATCTTTGGCTTTTTCCAGAGGTTTGTTTCTTGTTTGGCCAGGCTGGCTTTTCATCTTGGTTATTAGCTATGAGTTGTCTCTAGTTAGATTATGTTGACCCAGAACTGCTCAGGGACTTTCTCAAATGGAAGGGGGATGGGGCCAAGCCTGGCTGCATTCCCAGTATGGTAGAGAGATTGAAGAACGCAGAAGCCAAATTTAGAAGTTTTCAGGGATGTGTCATTGGTGATAGGTAGCACCGTACCAACAGCAACCTTGAAATGAGGAACATACAATATAAAAATAAAATAATAGTACCAAAACATAAAAATGCAGAATAGCCTGCCAGTGGACAATTTGAAAACTGTGTGGAAATGTTTTTCCTTGTTCACATGCATACTGATGAACTCTGCCCCCTCTCCATCCCATCCTAGACATCATTTCTTTTGTCACTGTCTCTGTCTTCTTAAATGTGGGATGAGCTCTTCTATCCACATCTGATTTTGAGAGCATGGTTTGCAAATTACTAAAGGTGAAGTAATGACTATAGTAATCCACAAGGGTGTTAGAGCAGGCAAATATAAGTAAAGAATTCAATTTTATGTAGTATTTAAATTATGATATAGTATGTTCAATTGACAGAGATATGGTTGATGAGGGTAGGAAGCTTAAACATGTATGAGCTGTGTGAGGAGTTAACAGTGAAGACTTGAATTGTATTCAGGGAGAAGACTATCATATGCCAACCAGCTGATTACACACACTTTCTGGGCATAATTTTCTTATTAGGGCCAACTCTGGTCTAGCTTTCATCCAGTCAGTTTTTGTACATAGTCTTGTCAGAGAAAATTCTAAATCAATGGTAATGTGGTCTTTATTTGACTCAAATATATTAACTAGAACACTTCCCTTTAAAAAACGATGTCAGAGACATAAAAGGGGGACCTTTTTGATGCAATAAATAGAAACGATAGCCCATTTGGTGTTTTGCAAGGTTTGTCAGCTTCAATTCTTATTTGTATTTGACTCTTCTCTTTGATGCAGAATCAGAAAAGGTTTTAGAAAAGGAACATACCAACGCATGATAAAAATTTACTTTTGAAATGGATTTGAATTAGGTCTTGCCTTAGATAAGTTTGTTCACATTAAGCTCCTTTGAACTCTAACTTCTATTTAGTACTGGGGCTATATAAACATAATTAGTCAAACTCTGTGCAGTGAACCAAAATGCAGATGAGATTACCTTAAATCAAAATCATGTTGAAATTGGAGGAATCTGGAGTGAGTTCTTCTTTTTCCTTTTATGCTGCAATGGGTCCTGTTTAAATTATGTTATTCAAAGGATACCAGAACTTTCATACATTATTCATCCACAAAGATTTAGCTATTTTGAGTCACATCCTCTGAAAAAGAATGAGTTGAGTAAAATGGTTTTCAAAGCATTCATAAATACTTGGCTTTCCATAGCTAATTGTGGTGTCTGTGTAAGGGACACTTGCTTCCTGCTGTCAAGTTATCACACCTAATAATTTCCCTTACTAAGATGACTTGTAGAGAAGTTTGGTCTCATTATGCTGATCATAGTAAGTTCAAAACAGAAAAACAAAGAGCGTTCTCCAGGGATTTCGGCACCTTTTGACTCTTCCTGTGTGATCTAGTCTTTTCTTAAACATACATGATTGCATGCCTTTCAGACAAAGCAATAGATCTTTTCTTCTTATATGACCTTCTACCTCTGTGGATACTCACAGTCATGGGCTTATCCTCTAAGATATTTTAGCTCATGTACTTTTGTTATACTTAGGACTCTATACACAGGGGCCTGGAGAGATGACTTAGTGCTTATGAGCAGTTGCTTCTCCTCCAGATGATTTAGGCTTGATTCTCAGCACTGCCATGGCAGCTCACAATCATCTGTAACTCTAATTCCAGAAGATTCATTTCCTTCTTCTGGAATCCTGGGGTGCCAGGCATGCAGGTGGTACATAGACATATATTCAGGCAAAACACTCATGCATTTAACATATTTTTATATTAAAAAAGATTTTAAAACTTTATACCAAGGAGGAATATTTCAAATTTTCCATTTTCTGCAAAAGTTTCTCCTATCTAGACTACCTTATTCCACTGTTTGACACAGAGGCTCTTCTGGCGATCAATAATCTATAATTATGATTTGGAAAAAAATCATCAGCAAAGCTACTCAGTGGTCACATATGTGAGCAATTTTATGAAGCACATATTCTGTAAGCTTGTGGAAAGGATAATCTTCTGTATCCGTCATTTGGGTATACCCACCATACCAGGCAAGCATCATTTGGTATAGCTGTTATTCCCCAGCCCAATGTGGTCCACATTTGTCAGGTTTCAGTAATTTTTTCTTTCTTTCCCTTCTATGTTTCATTCCTCTGAATTATAGGTTCTGCTCTCAATCTGCTCTCTCTGCTACTCAATCAATGTGAACAGGAGGCCAGACAGAGTAGGAAATTATCATGTGACCACTTCTATAAGAACAGGTGGAGCATATTCCAGGAAAAAGGAGCAAGACCAAAAAGTGACAGCAACTGAGGCTGGACTGTGAAGTAAAAAGTCAATGAGTGGGGAAGAGGGAGTAAAGAATAAAGAAAACCAGTTCTACAGGAAACTTGGAGATGAGTTAAGGAGACTGAAGGATAGCAGCTGCTGCATGTATAAGAGTGAGGGGGAATTCAAATATCTTGACTCTGTTTGCTCAGTAGGAGGAATAAGATGGGAGACATAGATGATGCAGAACAATAGCAATAACTGAAAAATTCTTGGAGCTCAAAGAATTGAGAAGGTGAAGGGTTCACACAGAGGGATTAACATTAGCAAGGCAGCAAAAAACCATCATGAGTTTCCAATGAGGAGAGAAACCCAGTGAAGATACATTTTGATGCTGTATTAATTTTTGGTTAGACTATGACATCTCCTTGCATGTTCAAAGAGTAGTCTAAATTTTGTTGTGAAGGTGTTTTTCTTAAAAAAAGAGATGTTATTAATATTTAAACCTGTAAATTCTGAGTAAAGTGGGTTGCTTTAAAATCAATGGACCTCTTCCAGGACAGCTGAAGGCTTTAAGAGCAAAGACTGATATCTTCTGCCTTCAGTTATATCTTTGGAGTTTTGGATGCTGTATAAACTTTTCTCTATCTCTCTCTGGCTTTCCAGCCTGCTTCAAACTCTACAACTGCTTAAAACACCCCACACCTAATCTTTGTTGGTATCATATTAAAAGTATTAAAATTACAAAAATTTCAGAGAAAATAGAGGTGTCTACGAGACTGACTTCTTTAAGAATATAAACCGTATCATAATAATCTTGTTTTCTAAAATCACAGCAAAAGACTTGATAGTTTGAAACTGTTCAACCAACTGCTATGCATGGAAGTGGTACAAAAGGCCTATGAAGGGGTCAGCCAAGATTAGGTACTATGGGTTCACTATGAGCATAGTGTTATAGTTCTGTCACTGCAATGAGAACGGTCAAGGATGAAGGAATTAAAATTGATTAGTAAGATAGCAAGCAAAGTATGAACTATGAAGATTACTGAGTGGGAGGTCCATGCTGGGTAGAAAGATCAGAGTAGCTAGATTGGCATGATAAACCTGGGAATAGTGGGGACAGTAAGGGCAACACTGACCTCAGAAATATTGCGAGATTGTTCAGTGGAAGTGAACGGGTGTAAGAAAGGAAGGATTTGCTTATGACATTTATATTTCTCAGGATTATAGTATCAGAATGGTTAGGAGTGGTCAAAGTATGGGAGACAAATCTTGGAATTATTTAACAAGTATGTTTAAATTTTGCTACTTGTATACATATTAATTAAACATATAGGAATGTTTTTTTCTAATTACATGTATGTATTAAGGTCAGTTCTAGGTTGAGGGACTAGCAATACAATAGATGCAAATAGGCAAGGAAGAAGCAAGACAATAAACACAAATAGTTAAAGAGCAAGCGAGGCATTAAACCCAATTACGTGAACACTCCCGTGATCACTGTTTCTAAGGGCTTATCAGGATGATCAAAGTATCTGAGCCTACTTCCCTGTCTTAGCCCAAAGTCATTTTCATGTCTGAAGCCTACATCCTTATTCTAGCCTAAAATTTAGATTCCTGCCTTAAATTACTTCTTTGTTCTAGCCTAAGATTTAGATTCCTACATGAAATTACTTCTTTATTCTAGTCTAATGTCAGATTCCTGCATGAAGCCTTCTTCCTTGTCCTGGGCCAATGTCATATTTCTGCCAAGCAGCCCATTTCCTTGTCCTTGGCCCATGTCAGATTCTTGCCAAGCAGCCCCAAAGGCTCTCTGGCTCTTCCTCTTTTTTATTTCATAAACAAGACTGAGCATGTCTTAGGTCATTCTGACAAGAATGCCTTCCTTATCTGTCATGGAATATGCATTATCCAAAGCAATGCACTTCTGTCTTAGGTTGATAAGGCTCTGTGGAGAATCTTACCCATCCTTGGCTTTCCAGCTTGTTAATTTAATAACTCTGTCTGAGGGTCCATTTTCAGGTTCAAGCCACATACTTTGGCTGCCAACATGTTGATGTTGTTAAAGAAAAGTTTTAACACAATGGGCAGGAATAAAAGAATTCCCAGGACAAAAAGGGCTTTATAGAACGAATTGGGTAGTATTACTTCTCTTTCTATTTTGTGGAATATTTTTTAGAGAATCAGTATTAGGTCTTCTTGGAAGGTCTGATAGAATGCTACACTAAAATCATCTGGTCCTGGGCTTTTTCTGGTAGAAAGACTTTTAATGACTGCTGCTA
This sequence comes from Grammomys surdaster, assembly GCF_004785775.1. Taxonomy (NCBI): domain Eukaryota; kingdom Metazoa; phylum Chordata; class Mammalia; order Rodentia; family Muridae; genus Grammomys; species Grammomys surdaster. The sequence goes on along the minus strand of NW_021604641.1, from coordinate 2,891,380 downwards.
TTTGTTTAGGGGTTATAGGACTATTTATATGGTCTATCTGATCCCGATTTAACTTTGGTGTCTGGTATCTGTCTAGGAAATTGTCCATTTCATCCAGATTTTTCAGTTTAGTTGAGTATAGGCTTTTGTAGTAGGATCTGATGATTTTTTGAATTTCCTTGGTTTCTGTTCTTATATCTCCCTTTTTAGTTCTGATTTTATTAATTTGGATACTGTCTCTGTGCCCTCTGGTTAATCTGGCTAAAGGTTTATCTATCTTGTTGATTTTCTCAAAGAACCAGCTCCTGGTTTTGTTGATTCTTTGTATAGGTCTTTCTGTTTCTACTTGGTTGATTTTAGCCCAGAGTTTGATTATTTTCTGCTGTCTAATCCTCTTGGGTGGATTTGCTTCTTTTTGTTCTAGAGCTTTTCGGTGTGCTGTCAAGCTCCTAGTGTGTGCTCTCTCCAGTTTCTTTTTGTAGGCACTGAGATCTATGACTTATCATCTTAGCACTGCTTTCATTGTGCCCCACAAGTTTTGATATGATGTGTCCTCATTTTCATTAAATTTTGAAAAACTCTTTAATTTCTCTTTTTATTTCTTTCATGAACAAGTTATCATTGAGTAGATCATTGTTCAGTTTCCACGTGTATATGGACTTTCCATTGATTTCATCATTATTGAACACCAGCCTTAATCAGTGGTGATCTGATAGGATACATGGGATTATTCAATTTTCTTGTATCTGTTGAGGCCTGTTTTGTGACCAATTATATGGTCAATTTTGGAGAATGTAATATGAGATGCTGAGAAGAAGGTATATTCTTTTGTTTTTGGACGAAATGTTCTATAAATATCTGTTAAATCCATTTGATTTATAACTTCTCTTAGTTTTACTGTGTCTCTGTTTAGTTTCTGTTTCCATGATCTGTCCACTGATGAGAGTGTGGTGTTGAAGTCTCCCACTACTATTGTGTGAGGTGCAATGTATGCTTTGAACTTTAATAAAGTTTCTTTAATGACTGTTGGTGCCCTTTCATTTGGTGCATAGATGTTCAGAATTGAGAGTTCATCTTGGTTGATTCTTCCTTTGATGAGTATGAAGTGTCTGTTCTTATCTTTCTTGATAACTTCTGGTTGAAAGTCAATTTTATTCAATATTAGAATGGCTACTCCAGCTTGTTTCTTGGGACCATTTCCTTGGAAAATTAGTTTCCAGCCTTTCATTCTGAGGTAGTATCTGTCTTTGTCACTGAGATACATTTACTGTATGCAGCAAAATGTTGAATCTGTTTATGTATCCAAACTGTTAGTCTTTGTCTTTTTATTGGGGAATTGAGTCCATTGATGTTAAGAGATATATTGATTCCTGTTATTTTTGTTATTGAAGGTGGAGTTATGTTTGTGTGGCTATCTTCTTTTGGATTTGTTGGAAGAAGGTTACTTTCTTGCTTTTTCTAGGGTTTAGTTTCCCTCCTTGTGTTGGTAGTTTCCCTCTATTATCCTTTGTAGGGCTGGATGTAGAAAGATATTGTGTAAATTTGATTTTGTCATGAAATATCTTGGTTTCTTCATCTATGATAATTGAGGGTTTTGCTGTGTATAGTAACCTGGGCTGGTATTTGTGTTCTCTTAGGGTCTATATGATATCTGTCCAGGATCGTCTGGTGAGAAGTTTGGTGTAATTCTGATAGGTCTGCCTTTATATGTTACTTTATCTTTTTCCCTTACTGCTTTTAATATTCTTTCTTTGTTTTGTGCATTTGGTGTTTTGATTATTATGTGACAGGGGAATTTCTTTTCTGATCTAGTCTATTTAGAGTTCTGTAAGCTTCTTGTATGTTTATAGGCATCTCTTTCTTTAGGTTAGGGAAGTTTTCTTCTATAATTTTCTTAAGATATTTACTGGACCTTTAAGTTGAGAATCTCTGCTTTCTTCTATACCTATCATCCTAAGGTTTGGTCTTCTCATTTTGTGTCCTGGATTTCCTGGATGTTTTGGGTTAGGAATTTTTTTACATTTTGCATTTTCTTTGACAGTTGTGTCAATGTTTTCTATGGTATCTTCTGTACTTGAGATTCTCTCTTCTATCTTGTATTCTGTTGGTGATACTTGCATCCATGACCCCTGATCTCTTTCCTAGGTTTTCTATCTCCTGGGTAGTCTCCCTGTGTGGTTTCTTTATTGTGTCTACTTTCATTTTTATGTCCTGAATTGTTTTGTTCAATTCCTTCACCTGTTTGGTTGTGTTCTCTTGTAATTCTTTAAGGGATTTTTGTGTTTCCTCTTTAAGGGCTTCTACCTGTTTACATGTGTTCTCCTGTATTTCTTTGAAGGAGTTATTTATGTCCTTCTTAAAGTCTTCCATCATCATCATGAGAAGTGACTTTAAATCTGAATCTTGCTTTCCTGGTGTCATCGGGTATTCAGGACTTGCTATGGTGGGAGAACTAGGTTCTGATGATGCCAAGTATCCTTGGTTTCTGTTGCTTATGTTCTTGCGCTTGCCTTTCACCATCTGGTTATTTCTAGTGCTATCTTCATTCACTATCCCTGACTGGAGTCTATTTGTCCTGTTATCTTGGTTGTATCAGAACTCCTCAGAGTCCAGCTGTTTCTGTGATCCTGTGATCCTGAGACCCTAGCTGTGATAGCTCTTGGGAGTCAGGCTCTTCTGGGCTCCTGAAATCCTGGTGTGCCCAAACTCGTGAGATCCTGTGGTCCTATTATCCTATGTTCCTATGTGTTAAAGCTCCTGGGAGTCCAGCCTCCTCTATGTTTTGGGGGATTGGGTGCAGAGCTGAAGCCTTAGGGCTGCTCCAAGAATGCTTTAATAAAGAAAAAAAAGTAAATGTACATCATTTTTTACTTTGTGGAAATTTAAGAGTGGCATATGGCATTGGCAAAATAAGTTTTTAGGTGTGGGGTAGTAAATATTTTAAACATGGTTTGAGCATAAAGAGGATTAATTTTTTTTAAAGATTTATTTCAGTTTTTATTATCCGTACATGTGTGGGTATGTGTGCATGTGAATGGAAGTGCCCGTGGAGGCAAGAAGAGGGCATCAGATGCTCTGGAGCTACAGTTGTAGGTGATTGTGAGCTATCTTCAAACTGGATTCCCTGTGAGAGCATCAAGTGCTCTTAAACACAGAAACAAATTAATTCAGCTTCTGTGAACACAAACGAGAAGGTCTTAGTATAAACACAGGTTTTGCTACTTGTTTGCCAAGGACCAGCCTGAGCTTGGAGAGTGGGTCCTTAGGAAGGGGTGTTTGGAAGCAGCAATAGAGTCAATAGTGGTTACAAGCTGACAGTTTTGTGTTCAGCTTGCGTTGGCTCTCAGATAGCTGTGTAGATAGTGTAGATCGCTCAGCTCTTGCAAACCAAAGCCAAGTCCTTTATTTGCATATCAACTCAATCATTACCCCAGGTTCTCTTTTGATTATCCCACAAATTAGCATTTTATGCTTAGTCCCTCGATTCTTAGAAATGACACCAAATGCTTTTTTTTTTTTTTTTTTGCATAGCAAATGAACTCAGAAACCTGCCTGCCTTTGTATCTTTCTGACAAGCTGTCTTAATGCAGCTGACTTTATTCTTTTAGGTCTGTGAAGCTGCTCATACAATTTCATATTGTCTCTTATATTTTGCATAGTTGAGAAATTATATATTTTGGAACGTGTATTTTCAGAGTTTTTTCCTACAGCCTAAGGGCTGTCTGGAAAATCACAGCCTTCACCATTTTGCTAAGGAACACATTCTCATCTCTTGGGATTGTGCTGTTTCTAATTATCATGGAATCATTAACTTTAACAGGGAGAGCATTTCTAGAAGGAGGAACATGAAAATATGTATATTATCATATTAGCTGAAGACCTCTGCAGAGGGAAGACCCTCACTCAAGTCTCAGAAAGTCGCGACCACCCAGTAATCTGCTCAAGACACCGTGTACCAGAGCAATTGCGAGGTTTATTAGGGCGTGACAGCTAGCTGCCGGTCAATTCGTGTGCCCACTAAGGAGCTGAATTGACCCCGACAGCCAGTTTGAAAGGGGTTTTTAAGGGGAAAAACCACAAACCAAGGAATGAGGAGGGGGTGAGAGGGTTGCTAGGGTGGTATAACATAAAAATAGTGGAACATTCCAAAGGAACCCAACCTACATGAGTCAGGGTCAGGTGAAAACTCTCTGTATGCTTATCTTTCTCAAGAATGTAGTCCTACCCTGTCACTGTGGCCTTGCCCTGTCACTGCGGTTACCAGCTTGGTTCTCAGCTTGGTTCCCAGCTTGTTTCCACCTAGTTCACTTTCATTCTTTCCTTTCTCTTTGCGGGTCGGCCAGGTCCAGTAATGGTGACTGGTCTTTCCACATTCCTAACTTGCTTCATGGCTCGGTTTCTCCATGTCTTTGTAAAGAAAGCCTAAAGAATATTTTATATGTCTAAAAAGGATTCTATATACCCAGTATCTATAATTTTTCACTGTACATAGCAAGTTCCACACCCACAGCAACTGACAGCACTCCTGGAGGTCCAAGCCCTATTAGCTCTGCTTCAGGGGTGAGAACTGTGTCGTGCCATCCTTTCCACATGGCAGGACTTGGCATTTTATTGACTAGTTAATTTGGACACTTATATAATTTAAAAACTATGCTGTCTTACAAAAGGTTCATGATGATCACAGTTTAAGATTATTGTGAATATTTTGCAGTTCTTGGAGGTTCTTTTCAACTCTAAAGTTTAAATATTTGGCAATAGTTTATGAATATTAACTGCACATGGAACTCTTCTTTGATGAATATTCTATAGAAAATACATAAAGATTGTATTCAATTAGAAAGTAGCATAATTAAAGTGAAAGATTTCAACTATCTTATTAACTTATTTTGTTTCATGATTACTAATATTTGATAGAACATAGTTGTATTATATAACACCAGCCAAAGTATGGGTTTTGTAAATGTGGTTTTCCCTGTTTTCAGAGATAATTCATTTTATTCTTATGATTCTTGCTAAGAATGGTGGAGAAGATACATACTTGTGTTTAACATGCTTTCAATAAAATGAAACCCAAATAAAAAAAATCTTATTATACTCTGAAATGACTAAGGTTAACCAAAATGATTAATATCATGTTAGTTTAATCTAAGAGTAAAGAAAATCTATATATGGAATTATATAATTTATATAATTATTTTCTCACTAATTTTAATTTATCTTTTATAATTACTGTTCTAAGTTCTGTGATTCAGACTCTAGGGACTGGAGAGATAGCCCAGTGGTTAAAAACATTGGCTGCTCTTTCAGAGAGATCTGGATTTGATTTACAGCACTGAACTGGTAACTCACAACTATTCATGCCTCTAGTTCCACAGGATCTAACATCTTCTGATCTCTGCAGGCAATACAAAATGTAGTGCACATGCAGGCAAAATATGTATATACATAAACTAAAGATAAATGAATCTTAAAGAGAGAAGAGTTTCTGGCAGGTATTAAATATCTGCTCTGAATTTTCAAGTATTATCTTGTGTCCTACAACTTTGCGTAACAAGCACATTATTTTATATTAAGTATGTGAGTAATTAGCACTCATTTGTTGTGCTTGAATGACATTTAGCTCACTCTATTGAAAGTACCATGGCACAGTGATGTAAGAATGCTTTTCACTGTGGGGCGGTGGGCTGTGAGTGGGCTGGGTGCCTGGTTGGACCCTTATTGGACAGCAGGTGTTCGGTTCTGCTCCCAGGTCCTGGTTCCTTTCATTTAGCTTCAGCCCCTCCTACAGAGTGGTCTATGGCCTTCAGTCTCGAGGAACAGTGCTTCAGGCTCTCCCACATGTAGATGAGGTATCTCCAAGCTCTCAGACTAAGCCAATAGGCGTTATCTGCTGCCAGACTCTAACCCACCCTAAAACTGTATATAAGGGCTCTATTCAGGAGAAGTGAAGGTGTGCGAGAATCATCCTGGTGTCCAAGAGTTTCTGTCGTGAGAGTTGTAACACTTGGGAAGGGATCTGCTCTCCTAGAACCTACCTGGGACACCAAGCTGCCTCCTTGCCAGCTAGCCAGCTTCTTATTGGCCCAGCCTGGGCTGGCTCAGTGGGAGAGACAGATGCAGCACCTGGGAGTGACCAGGTTGTGACAGTGGAGATGTGAGCAGAGGCAGCAGAGGAGGCAGGCGATCTCCCCTCCCTGCTCACATTCTGTCCCCTTGCCCCAGACCCCTGCACCAGGCCAGGCTGAAGATTGTTGTGGGATGCCCTCCTGAACAGGACCCACAATGAGCCAGTTCCAATTAAGTTTTGTCATTTATAAAATTAGCCTTGGTCATGGTGTCTGTATATAGCAGTAAAACCCTAACTAAGACAATTGGCAAAACCTATATTTCTAATTATGCCAATGATTATACAGCTATTTGGCATACTTCTAAAGAATGATTGGCAGAAGTCAAGATGGCAATGATGGCTTTCAGGTAATTTAGGATCTCATGATAAGCATTTCACTAGACAAATGCTTATTTGAAAAAGTAGTTTTCACGCAACCATAGAGTCCAACATCCACCATGGCCCCTGTGGTGGTTTGAATAAAAATAATTACCATAGGCCCATAGGGAGTAAGTGGTACCATTAGGAGGTGTGGCCTTGTTGGAGGAAGTGTGACACAATTATCTTTTTGTTGCCTGCAGATCAAGATGTATAACTCTCAGCTCCTTCTTCACCACCATGTCTGCCTACATATCACCATGTTTCCCACTATGATGACAATGGACTAAACCCCTGAACTATAAGCCTGTCCTAATTGAATGTTGTCCTTTAGAAGAGTTGCCATGGTCATGGTGTCTTTTCACAGATAAGCAAACCAACCCACCCACAAAACTTTTAACCCAAAACTTGTCCTGTCTAAAATAAATTCAGGGCCAAAGATGGAGCAGAGACTGAAGGAATGCCCAACCAATTACCAGCCCAACTTGAGACCCATCCCTTGGGCAAGCACCAGTCCCTGACACTATCAATGATACTCTTGCTTGCAGACAGGAGCCTAGCATAGCTGTCTTCTGAGAGGCTCTACCCAGTAGCTGACTGGAACAGATGCAGATACCCACAGCTAAACTTTAGATGGAGGTTGGAGACCCAAAGGTTAGAGGAAGGACTGAAGACCCTGACAGGGATAGGAACTCCACCGGAAGGCCAACAGAGTCAACTAATCTCTCAGAAACTGCCACCAACCAAAGAGCATACACAAGCTGGACTGAGTCCCCCTGCACATATGTAGATGTACAGTTCAGTCTTCATGTGGGCCCCACAACAACCAGAGTAGAGGCTCTCCCTAAAGCTGTAGCCTGTCTGTGGTATCTGTCCTCCAACAGAGACACCTTGTCTGGCCTCAGTGGGAGAGGATGCACCTAATCCTAAAGTGACTTGATGCACCAGGGTGAGGAGAAATGGGGTGTGTGTGTGCACCCTCTGAGAGGAGAAGGGATGAGGAGATGGGGTAGGGACTCTATGAGGGGGAATCAGGGAGGGATAGTGTTTGGGATGAAAATAAAATAAAATAAAATAAAATAAAATAAAATAAAATAAAATAAAATAAAATAATAAAGAAACCCTAAGACAACCCCAATCTCTTTAGTAAACTATATCTCCTACTCATGTCCTTGTCCAACACCTCAGGAATCATAGAACACTTATGTAAACAAAGAGATGTCACATGAATGATAAAATATCATTAACAAGGTAGATAATACAAGACATCAAGGTTTGCATGCTATTTCTCTGGTCCCTTAACTGAGAGGAAGCTGAATGGCTTGTCACTAAGACACTCCAACAACCCCACATGCAGGTTTTTAATATGAGATTCAAATGCCTCCTTCAAATATTAACTGATATTTCCAGCCACCAAGCTTGGGGGTGATTTGTCATGAAGCTATAGAAAATAAATGCAATTATCAACATAAAGACAAATAGCCATAAGAGAAAGATGTTACTGAGACACTAAAAACTGCAGACTGAAAGCTGTTTGTAACAGGAAGCCTTATACTTTCTTCTTCTAGGTTATTGATATCATTTAATTTGTCTACTGTTAAGTTTCTGTCCTAAATCTATATATTTAAAAAAAATGTAGATATTTGAGTTAAAAGCGAAGTTAAGGTGTTAATAGTGTTAAATATCTAAAAAGAAAACAGAGAGACATGGAGTAAGCTTGAATTATTCTTAGTTCAATGAGTATATGAACATCTCACAAAATATATTTCCAAAGAAAATGAACTGAAAATGAATACTGTATTTGTGCTTCAAAAGACATTCAATCCCTTATCTGCATTTTAACAGGTAAAGCCAATGCTGGACTTTGCTTTCATCTTACTCCATCCAGCCAAATGAATCCAAAGCCAGGCACCAGTTATATGAGCAAAGGTTCTTAGAGCAATGAACTATGTTTGTTTTTATTACTGAAAATGGAATTAGAAAGTTTCAAGATGAGTCTCTAAAAACCTTGAAACTTAATAAACCATTGCTTAAGTTCTTGGTTTTGGTTTTTCGAGACAGGGTTTCTCTGTGTAGCCCTGGTTGTCCTGGAACTCACTCTGTAGACCAGGCTAGCCTCGAACTCTCGAACTCAGAAATCTGCCTGCCTCTGCCTCCCAAGTGCTGAGATTAAGCCTGGTTGCTTAAGTTCTTTTTATTACCAAATCTTTTCAACCCTTCTGGGTCAGATTTTCCTGATCCTGGGCTTTTCTTTTCCCAAAATCTACACAAGAAAGGATGTGGAAAAACTGGAGGCAGTCAAAGTTCAGCATCTCCAAGACTCAACAGGGCTCCTTTGCTGTTGACATCCCTGGGATTCGATTCTAAAACCTCAGATACTTAAGTCATAAAGTGACATCCTCACTTCAGACTTCCAAAGCCCCTCATGGGTTTTCCATTCTGTGAATGGGACTAACATCCATTCAACATTCAAATTGGAAACCTGAGAGTTGTTCTTGACTTCTCTTTTACTTTTTGGCTCCCTATGTACTACTAGTCACTAGCTGATTCTTTTACAAAAAAACCACCCTTTCTCATGATCCTCACTTCACCAATTTCTAGAAACAGACCACTTCTCTTCCTGAGCCTATCACATGCTTATCAGTTTAAATCTAAACTTTCATTTTAAAGTCATATGGAACTCTGTTCCCCACCTCCCAGATAACATTTAAGGTATCACTGTTTAAATAGAGAGTCCCATCGTGAGATGCTTCTATAAGATTTGATATTGCGTTAATGAGTTCTATGCTAATTGCTTCTCTTTACCACAATTAATTCTCTACTCCATGCCCGGTTCACATACAAGAGTGTATCTCTATAATATAAGAAGGTAAAGACTACTTTTCTATTTATATTTTATACTTTACACAGTGTTTATGTATTGTAGAAACAAGATGAGTATTCTCCAATGTACTATTACACTTCTGTGCACCATGAGATCAAGACTATTATTACAAGCCAAAAGCTGGTCTCAGAAATTAAAATTCCTTATTATTCAGCAGATTGTCTGTCCATTGGTCAGCAGCTCCAGAGTCTCCTGGGATCCTCAGCATTGAGAAATGTAGACTGTCAACCCCAGCCCAGACCCAGAGATTCACAAGGTCTGCAGCAGTTCAGCATACACAATGTCAATGTTTGAGGAACTTTGCTCTAAAGCTCAGTTCAGGCGCCATCTTGCTACATACTAGACACCAACTGGAGTCTCCCTCCATGACCTATAGAGAAATGGAAACAATGTGGTAAATGGTCAAATGCATGTTGACCATATTACCTTTTATCCCACTGGGTAGAAGACAGAATAGTTTGGGTTGTGCTGAGTCAAAACACTGCATTCTGCTAACTGGATTCCAACGTGGGTTTTTCTATGGGAAACTGTCTTTGAATGTTGTTTTCACTATGTAGCTATGGTAGGGACTATCCATACTAAAAACAGGTTGCAATTCACTAAAGAAATTAAAACTTAAAGTTAACTCTTAGTACACACATCCATTTGCTAATGAACAGACAGCAAAGGAGGCTGGGAAATACGACAATCCAGAAGGACTTCTTCCTCTCCACATACAATCCACCCAGGAAAATCAGAACAACCTTGCTCCTTGTGGAAACTCCTCCATTCATATAATTCCTAACACATCCTATATAGTCAGTACATAATCATGGGGTAAATTAATGAGCAAATATCAGAAACTTACTTTGGTAGTGATCAATGACTCCCTACTGTTCTTTAGTGAAAAATCATTACATACTTCTCTGTTTTCTTCTACAATACGTCTCTGCCTCTTCACCTCCCCCTTATCCATTTCATACCCAGGGTTATCTCTGTGCTTATTTATATCTCTTTCTAAATAGTTCAAGTTATTAAAAGCACAGAACAGGGATGGTCATCTTTGGTTGGTACGACCAAGTTATAAGTTAGATTAATAGAGTAAAATTCTCTGTTTACAGTTTTTTTAACATGGTTCTCCATTGTAGGTGTCTGTCTTAGTAAGAGTTTTACTGCTGTGAACAGACACCATGACCAAGGTAAGTCTTATAAAAGACATCATTTAATTGGGACTGGCTTACAGGTTCAGAGGTCTAATCCAGGAACATGGTAGCATCTAGGCACTCATGGTACAGGAGGAGATTAGAGTTCTACATCTTCATCTGAAGGCTGCTAGCAGAATCCTTACCTCCAGGGAGCTAGGAGTAGGGTCTTAAAGCTCATGCGCACAGTGACACACCTACTCCAACAAGGCCATACCTCCAAAGAGTGCCACTTCCTGGGTCAACCATGTACAAACCATCACAATATCTGATTCTTATTTGTAAGAAATATACAATAAATACAAGTCATTTGCTCTTTTATTAAACAAGCACACTGAGTTTGGAAATGTTGCTTCCCTGCATTCTTTCTCTCTCTCCTCACTCTCCCTCCTCACCCACTCCATTTGTTTATTCAATAGACTTAATTACTAATCTAATAGCCTGCATTATATGTGTACTTAAAAACACTCAAGAGGACAAAGGCTGATTATAAGAGTGCAAATTTTCAGCAAGGGAAAAGCCGGCTTTTGCCTCCGGAGTATTATCACTTTCTCCTGAGGACTAGGAAGACAAGGCAAGGTATTTCTCTAGGCATCTTGCTTTCTCCAGAAACACCTGCAGCCCTTGGGGAAGCCCATCTATTAATGATCTTCCTCAAAAGCTGTTCTCAGCCTAATTCTTCCTTAATTCTTGGGTTTTAATTTGCTCCTTTTCAAGGCAAATCTTGAAACATGTTGTCAATAGTAGAAATAACAACGGTTTGAAATTTGTCCTTAATCCTCTAAAGATTTTTTCTTAATTAAATTAGGATCTGATGAACTTTAGTTTTAAATTTTATCTTATTTTAATGTGTGAGTGTTTTCCCTGCATGTGTGTATGTGTACTGTGTGTGTGTGCCTGGTGTTTGCTGAAGCCAGAATCTGAGGGTAGAGGCCAAAAGAAGGCATTGGATTCCCTAGCCTGAAGTAACGGATCTTTGTCTGTTAGTATGTGGGTGCTGGGGCCAGTCCTCGGCAAGAGTGACATGTTCTCTATACCATTGATCAAGCTACCTCTCCAGCCTTTACTTCTTTTTACAGCCATGAGACAGAGATTGACCTCTTTTGAGGATGTTTTACACCAGCTTAAGGTATAAAAAATTGCTTTATTTCAAATATGGCTTTTTAAAAAATGTTTGGTTTTTTGAGTACAAGTTTAGGAGTTTGCAGCATATTTAAAACTCTTTGACATTAATTCTACTCTCTTTTTGTTATATTGATTTTTTTAATTTTTATTCTAGTTCTTAATGACAGAATCTATCTATTATTCCCAAATTAGGCTCCATTCTCAAACCATCTTGAGATTCAAGTGAAATAATCAGAATTAACAAATAAAAATGCCAAGTTTTACTTGGAATTTTAATATAAATATGGAGCCTGAAATCTTTAGGCCATATTTACACATATTACATATTTACACAAAAATTAGTCAGGTTCTTCAATCAACAGAAACTTGCTCCCTCGCAGTTTCTGATGTTACAAGTGTGGAATAATGGTATTTCTGGCTGGGCTCACTACAGAATCTCGGGGTGGGTCCTCCTGATGCCTCAGGCCTTTTTGTCTATGGCTATGTAGTCACATCATACGACTCTCTCCTCTGAATATTAGCTCTCTCTTCAAGCTCAGGGTCTTTTGACATTTGATTTAAACTCCATCTCTAAAAATCCAAAATGTTCTCATCTCACGATCTTTCACTTAATTACATCTGGAGGACAATTCTTCCAAATAAAGTAATGCTCATAGGGTCTAGCTATGAAAATGTGAACATAAATTGAAAATATGCTTTTAACCTACTGCAGAGGAGAAGGGCTAAAGGCTCAAGCAGCATTTGAAGATGATGAACTGGTAGCTCAAGAGTGACAAGCAGCATACTCAAGAATGAAATCAAGACGCAGAAGATAGTCCATGTAAGGTTCTTCTGACCTTGTTTTATAAATACCAGCATCTTCTTGGTAAGAGTCATGGAGAGTCCTGCCACATAATTTAGCAATTCATTCAGCTGACATTTGTTGAGCTTAGGGTTAGGTGCCAGACTCTTAGAAACAGACAGCCCTTCTGAAGATTATTAGCAAATGAATGAGTCAACCAATAAATAAAATATTTTTTTCACAGCAGTTCCATAAATATTAAAGGGAATGTTGTCAAAGGCTAGCTTCAACATCACAGGGCAAACTGAGGCAGGGCATACAGTTGGTGTCTGATTACTCTGCAGACTTTTCTCTGAGGAAACAAAGTTTGATTCACTGGGGCTAGTGAAATACTCCATGGGGGTTTTCCTTAGGAGAAAACAAAAATGGGAGTGGAGAATCACACACAGATACACACACACACACACACACATACACACACACACACACACACACACAGGGTGGAAGAAGCAAGTTTCAACAAGTTCTAACAACTTTGCACACATATATACACACACACACACACACACCGTCACACATTGGGTAGATGAAGCAAAGCTCAAACCACTTTACATACATACACATACATGTATTTGGTGGATGAAGCAGAGCTCCAACAAGCAAGTTCCAGCAACTTTTATTTTTTTTCTCTTAGCCTTTTTACAGCACCTAAGATAAAAATTCTCCATGTAAGAATAAAAGATTACCTCATAGCCACGAGTTACATATTCTCCAAAAACAATCACTGAAAGAACATATTCCTCAAGAACAGATTAAAATCATTACACAAAAGGAAATTACAACAGGATTATTGATTATTTTTTTTTGAAACTCATACCTAACTAAACATTTCCCATCTGTCTTTCTCTCTACAAGTTCATCGCAACCCCAAAGCAATAATTCTTTTGTCATTGATTAACAAAGTTTAAGCGAGTCAAGTTTTTCCTATGCTTAGCTGATGACAGGTATTTACCACGAAACAGATTATCATCTATCTCTCTTACATCTTATTTTTAAAGTCTTGTTCATCTAAACTGGCTAATCATCTATTCTCTATTCTTATACTCATAACAGTTATTTTCTCTATTCATAACCCTGTCTTTTCGTGGTGTGCACCAAAACCTATGGCTATATCACTAGATCACAAGATCTAGGAACTTAGACCCGACCTAGAATAGATGTTTTCTTTGATCTTTAACTTGCCCCAAGCCTATTTTTCTCTTCCAAGTGCAGTTATGTGCTTGTAATGCATGAAAGCTCACTGTGCTCCTATTCTAACCTTTGTAGCCCTCACTATTCTACAAGGGAGGGGGCACATTCAACACTTAATTCTAACTTTATTATATATTTCTGACTAAATAACTTAAATCATCTCCTTAAACTTTCTACCAACTACACTAACTTCCTAAAACTATTTAAGTAAAATCAGAAAATCTGTAAAATCATTAATTTACATAAATAATATGACTTTTAAGAAAGTTCGTCTTCTAATTGATCTATAGGAGAATTGCCCAATAGAGTGGACTGTGTAACAAGAAGCAATCACACCAAATTATAGGCAGAGAGGATCTCCCCAGACCCCATCACACCATGCTAGATATAGGAGGAACACAGCAATGACAAACATGAGAAGGTACAGCAGCAGTGAGAAGTAATCCAGAGATGAATCCCCTGGGACAGTATCTCTCTGAGGCACATCCACTGCAGCTGTGGTGGACCATTTCCAGAAAGCCCACCTGCCCACCATAGCTCTTCAGTATGGCATTCACCAGAATATTTTTCCTAAGTAAAAAATTTATGAATCCTAACAAAATAAAAATGATGACAATGTTCGTTTTTGAAGGGTTGAAAGGAAGATTTGCTGCACTAGTATAGTATATCTCTTTGGTAAGTGATTTTGAACTTTATAATGTTTTGTTTGCAGTGTTGAGAGCCAGAGTCTCTTGCATGCTAAGAAAACACTCTAAACTACACTACACCTTAGGCTCTTTCAATGTTTCTTAAGTTCTAGGAAGAAAATACATGTGGTGATGTGATGATAAGTATCTTTGAACAAGGACTTCTGCTTTAGAAGGGGTAATTAGGAAATGTTCTCACAATAGATGGTATTTGAGCTGAGTGCCAAGAGATAAAATGTGTAGCAGAATCCTAGCAGATTGTTTCTTCAGGACAAATAGTATTCGGTGTGAGTGCCTGAGGCAAGGAATTATCATTGAGTTCTAGAAAGAACTCTATGTAAGAATAGTCAGAGCATAGAGAACAAACAGAAACACCATGCAGGATTGAGCCAGATAGAATAGAGCCAGGCCTTTACTAGGCCATAAAGCCATCTGGGGCAGAATTTAAATTTTATTCTATGGGAATGAAAACACACCAAGGATTTAAAATGACACATGATGACTTGGTTTGTGTTTTCAAAAGTCAGTGGTTACCATCAGTGACTTGATGAGGCAAGAGTGGGAGCACACAGACCAGCAAGGGGGCTATTAGAATACTCCAGGCAGAAGCCATCCTTAGGATTATGAGAAATAATAGT
This sequence comes from Grammomys surdaster, assembly GCF_004785775.1. NCBI lineage: Eukaryota > Metazoa > Chordata > Mammalia > Rodentia > Muridae > Grammomys > Grammomys surdaster. The sequence goes on along the minus strand of NW_021604641.1, from coordinate 2,876,371 downwards.
AGACACCATTGAAACAGTGGACTGTCATCGCTGGGCAGTGGTGGCACATGCCTTTAATCCCAGCACCTGGGAGGCAGAGGCAGGAGGGTTTCTGAGTTTGAGGCCAGCCTGGTCTACAGTGTGAGTTCCAGGACAGCCAAGGTTACACAGAGAAACCATGTCTCGAAAAACCAAAAAAAAAAAAAAAAACAAAAGTGGACTGTCTAAATTTGCATATTATGTGTTGATGGTAGAAGAGAAAAGATGAAACTATATTACTACTTGCACAGATAGAAACTACAGTACCCAATTTTACCTGCAAGCAAATAAGTCTACAGAAGTTCTGATGAAGTGGTGAAGGTTGGGATAACATGAGCAAGTTCTGAGAAACATTAAGGAAAAAAAAGGAGACTTTAGATCCCTCTTCTGTTTTTTCCTGACAGCTAGGAAATACAGCACCTCCAGAAATTTCCTTAAATCTACAGAAAGAAGTCACACACTAGTGGTGGGCAAAGCCATTCTACCATCCAAGCTTATTAGACTGAATAGCAGGGTAGGATATGCTGCCTGTCCTGGGCCACTTGCTCTCCTACCTCACTGCTAAATGAGAGAGACACAAAGCCCTAGTTAATGAACCCAACCTCTATCTATTTGGAATGTTTTTTATAACCGCTCAGTGTACATCCTCCTGCTAGAATGAGAGCTTTGCTGTCAGTGATGAAGCCAGAGCATACAGCATAACTGAAGCCATGCTGAAGGAAAAGTCCCTTTCTCATAGAGACCAAAGTGAAATGTGGGGCTGTGAAAGACAGTTTGGTTCCTGGTTGGGCACAGGCCTGGAACCCTGACCCTAGTGGGACAACAGCAGGTGTTTGGCCATGCCCCCAGACCCCAGGCTCCTGACAGGACATTGACCCAAGATTTTCAGTCATGTAGGGCAATACAGCCCCTCCCTAAGAGAGATTTGCGCCACCTCTCCACAGGTAGAGGGCGTGGCTACAGGCCTCAGGCCCCAGAGAGATTTACATACTAATGAGATACCTGAAGGCCAGAGGGCATAGCCAATTAAGCATTCTTCCCCAAACCCTCCTCCTTCCTCCCTCCCTACTTAAGTCAGGTCCACCCTGGCCTAAAGGGGGCGGGTACATCTAGATCCATCTACCATCCGCTATGAAAATAAATCTCTTAAAACCATGGACTTCTTCGTGTCTTTGGGGCCCACCTTGGAAAACTTCTCTGCATTCCAGCCACGGGGGACTGCCTCTTCAACCAAGCGAGTCGTGACCAAGGAAGTATAGTCTTTTCTTCGGGGCAGTCCAGGCTTTCCCCCCTCCCCTCTCATTCCTTTCGGCTGTGGGACAGCCCCTTACGCCCCAGTCTCAACTCTTCCTCAGCCTCTCAGCGGTATTTGAGAGCCCAAGGGCTTGAGATCAGTCGGTCCACGGTCCACGGCTGCCTCCTGGCCTGGGGATCCCCAACTCAAAAGCCCCAGCCTCCCCTCCCCCCAGGAACTTCAGGCTGAGTTCACTCCCCACACTGGGCAGGGCCCCATAGCACTCCCCCGGTCCCACACAGAGGGATCTCAGCCAAGATTTCCACACTCCAGTCTCCTCAGAACTATGGGAATCATCACAACCACCCAACAAGATTCAGAAAACCACACCCATGACCATGAATGAGCTAATCATTCCCCACAGCTTACAAGTTCAGAGAGGTTCAGTCTGTTATCCTCAAGGCAGAAACATAGCAGCTTCTAAGCAGACATGGTACAGGAGAAGCTGAGAGGTCTATATCTTCATCTGAAGGCTGCTAGCCGGATACTGGCTTCCAGGCAGCTAGGATGTGGATCTTAAAGCCCAACCCACAGTGACACATCTACTAAAAAAGGGCCTCACCTTCTAATCATGCCACTCCCTGAGCCAAGCATATACAAACTGTCACATCAATATTACTTGGGCTATGAAGAGCAATAGTGCATAGTAATGTTCACCTTCATTTTAAACAGTAGTGGATTCTAAATTGTGAACTGTTGGTTTCATTGTAAATCTACTTTAACGGATAGTTGCACCTGGTAAAGTCAACAACACATTGAACTGAATATATTTCCTGGTCAGATAGCAGTTGTACTTTGCCATGAATTCCTCTCCAAGAAGATAAAGACTATGTTTCATGGCAAATGATTACCTTGTCACTTCCCATTTCTTACTATTGGTACAAATTTATTCTAAGAAAGTATTCATGTATAAAGGCTTTTATATCTCCTTTTAATTCTGTGTATATGTGTGTGTTTGCATATGTGTGGGTGTATATGTGTACAGGTATACATGCACATGTGTGTATGTGTGCGTGCAGAGGCCAGAGGCTGACATCTAGTGTCTTCCTCAATGACTATCTACTTTATTTACTGAGATAGGATCTCTTGCTGAACCTAGAGCTTGGTGATCTACTAATACAGTGAACCAGCTTGCCCAGAGACCACCCCATCTCTACCTCCTGAGCACTGACATAGCAGTCTACCCAGCGTTAAGCTTTATAAGTATTTCTATTTGTTTCTTGTTTCTCTTCTTTCCTTTGTGATCCTTGAAAAATGCTATTCCTTTTACTATATACTTATATTCTAGGGCATGTGTCAAATAGCATTAATATGTGTCAGGACTCTTCCAAATGTTCCATTAACTGTTATTCGGTGAAGTAGGTAAGAGAAAGTCAAAATAGGGTGTGACATCCCTTAGAATTAGACCTCTCTGTGTAATCTCTTCCTGGCAGTCCTGTCAGGCCACCCTAAAGGGAATTCCTCTACTCAGAAGTGACACTGTCAGAGGGTAAGGACATGTCAGAAAACATTTCCAATATTTCCAATTGGGTAGATTATGTCCTTCTGTATCCAGAGGAAGAAGCTAAAATGAAAGTGTGTGTGTGTGTGATGTTTCCTGAAGAAGCACTGCATCCTAGAGTGTAAGGAACACGCTTTTAAAATTTAAGACATGACCTTGAGGCCAGCCTTAGTGTAGCTTCTGCTATGACAAATAACTTAAGTGCTAGTTACATTATAGAGTAATTGGTCTGAACACCCGAGGAATACATTTCAAAAAGGGGTAAATTTGAATGAGTGATCTGGAGCAATGGCAGGCTTAACTAAATTACTAACTCCAGTGACCCTGCCTGTATTGATTCTCTAGCAGCACAGGCAGACTTCAACTTGGCCTCAAATTCTCACATAAAAATTCTTACCTGCTTTTATATTTTTATTGACAAAATAATGCAAATTTGCCTCTTAAAATGTAATGGAAACCTGATTCCTTCTTTGAAGAATTTATTGCCCATTTTATAGGTTGGGTTTTTGTACAAATTAAATAAAATATTGGCTTAGCGATTCTCATATTGATATAGCAGAAGAGTAGCAAGTAGAAGTAGTCCCACCTGTACTCACAGGTAATGTAATCAATATCATATACTAAGTGAGGACTGAGTCTGGACATAGCATTAATAATTACACTTGCTATCTTACCCAGTGCTAGGTTATCTATAACACCAGGTCAAACATTCATCCCTTTTAAAACAGCGTACTAGTGATATATAAATAGTCCAAGTAATGAAGCAGAGACAAGAAACTACAAGGTCTCACTGGTTTGAATAAGCCAGGATTTACTTTTGGCTTAGCTACCTGTCTATTTGGTGTCAAATCCAAACATGTCATGTTACTTTGGCAGACAGAATTGCAGGGTTGGTTCTGTCTGATGCACTGCCCATCTTAAAAGAACAGAGGACTGTGGGAGTTCATGAGCTGTATTTTAAAGTTTCTTCTTAGAACTGTAACCTTTCAGATCATGTTCCATTGGTTAGTGCAAGTGCCATGGCCAGTGTTGACACTAAAACCACAGGACATGCCATTCTCACTGAGGCTTCATTAGAATGACCTAGAAAAATGCACTATGTGAAAGATAAGACTCTAAAGAGATGGACCGGGTGTAAGAAACACTAACAGAACCCATCAAACGGAAGCAATGAGACTTTCAATTTGCAAGAAGTAAATGTAAATCCATATACTTTTTCTCATTATTTTTCTAATATTAAGAGATAAAAGATTATGATGGGAGGTGATGGCACACACCTTAAATTCCAGAAATCGGGAGGCAGAATCGGGCAGATCTTTGAGTTGGAAGTCAACCTGGTTTACAGAGTGAGTTTCAGGATAGCCAGAGCTGCACAGAGAAACCTTGTCTCAAAAAATTAAAACCAAACCCAAGAAAAATAAACAAACATACAAAAAGAGGTAAAAGGTTAATATGATCTAAAGAGAAGTTAGAGTATATGTAGTTCATGATAGGTACAAATAGATGGGGGACCTATGAGATACATACTTGTTGAACGAATGTTTATGAGTGTAACTTATAGGAAGCTTTTGTCTAAAGTGGGAAGAAAAGTACACGCAAAAATACTTAACAGGACTTAAAGAGGCATACGTAGGAGACATACCATGGTGGGTAGGCGTGTTCAGGTAGCTGGTGATTTAGCATCTTGGAGCTCTCCCAGACTCGGATAAGACTAGTGAAGTGAACGGTTAGAGGCCTGCAGATTTCAGAGAGTGAATGACAATATTATTGAAATGGTTGACATCTGTGGGTGGCTTGGGTGGTAACAGAATTCAGAAGGGTTTAGACGGGTAATGAGATGCTACAGATTTAGTGTCTTAGTCTTGGTGCAGTGCTTCATTTATCGGCTTGGTCTGATAAGGATGGTATATGTGAGAATACCTGTATAACAGTCATCAAACCGAGGTGCTGACAGGTGCTGAGAGAGTAGGAGTAGATAGGGAGGAGCTGTAAGGAGCCAATGGATGACCACTAAGTGAGAACAGAGCTTCTGCAAACTGAAAAAGGGATCCGCATTCTGTTCCCCTAACTGGGCTGCCTTGTCTGGCCTCACGGAAAGAGGGTGACCTAGTCCTGCAGTGACTTGATATGCTAGGGTGGGTTGGCACCCAGGAGGGCTGTCCCCTTCTCCAAGGAGAAGGGGAGGGGGAAGGGACTATGTGAGGGGGGGATAGGGGGAGGGGGCCTGTGATCAGAGTGTGAAGTGAATAAATAAATAAATAAATTAATAGAAAGATAAAAAAAGAAAATAAAAGGAAAAGAAAAAAAAAAAAGGATCCATAGAAGGTTGTGGCCCCTATAGGCTGTACAGGGAAGTACACACCAGAATCCTTCTTAACCCAGCCCCTGTTTTACTGACACAATTTTCACATTAATCAGAGCTGTGTATATACTACACACCTATGCCCAGACTTCTCTCTAAGGGCCACAGAGTTGACTCAGTGGTAAAGAGTTCTTAAGAGTGCCCACTGCTCTTGGAAATGACCCAAATTTGATTCTTTGGACGGAAGATGAGTGTCTCACAACTCCCTGTAATGTTAGCTCCAGGGGATGGATGGACAATGTCTTCTTACTTCTGTGGAAATCTGAATTCATATGTATATACCTCCCCCCAAAATATGTATAATTAAACCCAAAATACTTATTTTTAAGTATTTTTATTTTTAAAAAAGAAAAGCGTTGTCTAGATAGCTGTAACACATTTGTTCTCTATTCAAACTTTGGATTATGGAGAGCATGGCATTTCCCTCGAATTTCAGTTTGGCTATTGCACTTGAAACTATGTAATTTATTTAAATCTTGCATAAACTGATGAAATATAAAAAGAAGAGAACATTGCTTCCATGAGAAATTAAGTCGAATATGTGTAAAAGTACAATAAAATTTAATTGCTAAAAAATTTTGCTCGCCACATAGATGGGGTGAAGAGATATAGGATTAAGAGAAACATTGACAGATTCTACATTTGGAGTTTTGTTTTAAACCTCACGTGTTGCAGTTGCATGAGGAGGACAAATATAAAGAATCTGTAGTCAGATCTGCCAGGGTCCAGGGGTAGTTTCATCCACTTGGCATCATGGTAATTAAGAATCTTAGTTTCCTCATCTGTCAGAGCCAGATAATAAATAACTCTTAACAATCTCACTGGGGAGCTGTGTGGCCATAGTGACTTCTGAAACAAACTACCCAGCCAAAATTCACTTAAGGCCAAAGCTCCCCATTAGTCTCTTCTCCCTTCAAACAAGTTCCTGGGCTGCCTTCTCTTGGGAGAAGCTAGGTACAAATCTGAGATGTTGGCTGCTCCCTAAGGCTTGATAATTTGCTGGAGTGACTTGCCAACCTCAGGCACATGCTGTGCTTATGAATACAGTCTTAAAGCAAGAAAGATACAGAGGCAGCCTATGGAAAGACATTCATTAGACATGATCTGGGATGATCTCAAGTCTCTTCGTTATCCTTCTCTTGTGGAGGCCTGGATATTGGTACTTGTGCCTACCACAAGAGAACAGTGTGAGCTGTTTTGGGGAACCACAATTTTCAACTGAGCTTTATTGCATCTGCATGAATGACAACTTAACTCAGTCTGCTGCCTTTCTCCCATCTGATACCATGTGGTTCAAATTACCATATCTATAACTACTTCTTGTGATGTGTTAATACGTCTTTATTGGATGAAGAATTTATTCCTTTCCTATCTTCTTTCCACTTCACCATCCTACCATATGTCTATTGTGTTTTGAATGTCTCCTATGTATGTGTGTATACATGTCGGAAGAGGGCATGAGATCCCATTACAGATGGTTGTGAGTCACTGTGTAGTTGCTGAGAATTGAACTCAGGACCTCTGGTAGATTGAATTTACTCTAAGATCATGAACTTTTTCAGAGGAGCTGAAGAGTTAGATTTATTCTGATCTACTCTGCATTATTACCCAGATCATTTTTATAGTCTCCCAAGGAACTGAGAGCTTCAGTAATTGGTACATGTAAACGTACCATTATGAGAGGGATAAAGGCTAAAGGGGCTGGCGTCTTAGTTAGGATTTCTATTGCTGTGAAGAGACAGCATGACCAAGACAACTCTTATAAAATTTTCAATTGGGGCTGGCTTACAGGTTCAAGGATTTAGTTTGTTTTCATCATGGTGGGAAGCATGGTGGCTTACAGGAAGACATGATGCTGGAGAAGGAGCTCAGAGTTCTACATCTGGATCTGCAGGCAGTAGGAAGACAGAGACACTGGGCCTGGCTTAAGCATTTGAAACCACAAAGCCCACCCCAGTGACACATTTCCTACAACAAGGCCATACCTTCTAATAGTGTCACTCTCTGGTGACCAAGCATTCAAATCTATGAGGCTATGGAGGCCGTTCACCACAAACGGTGAAAATGTTGTGAATGGAGATAATATAATGGCTACTAAATGTTATTATTCCTAGTTTGCATTGTTTTTTTTGAAAATTATTTGTACAATTTATTTATTATATCTTGATATAAATTTAAAGAATTATTTGCTGATTATAAGATACATGTTGAAATCTCTTGCTAAGATACTCCAAGTGGGAAACCCTAACATCTATAATAATATCTGCATCTATATATGCATTTATGATCTATTTATAGAGTAAGTATGGAATACCTTGCAGTTTTTCATTTAAAAAATTATGGTGTTTTGTGATTATGCAAGGCTAAGTAATATCCTGCAGCATTTTCCAAATGTATTTGCTCGGGTAATCATTTTAAAATATATTACCTTAAATGTAATTACCTTAAATATAATACCCATTAAGACTGTAAGGGACACTGAGCAAAGGTTAAAAAAATAAACAGTCCCCAAATCTGACCAAAGGCAAGTGTGGTATCCTGATATTCTGACACAGAAATGATTTGATATTTTGCCCTGAAATCTTTTTTCTATTTGAAATGCTGGTGTGGAGTAGAAGTAGTATCAAATATAAAAAGCCAGAATGTCAGCAGACTTAACAAGAGTCTAATGCTGCAGGAGAAGACAGAAACTCCAGGAAGTGCACCTAGACTCTTTGTTCAGAGCGGTACTTGCAGCAAATATCTTTAAAACTCTTTGTTTCAATCCTTTAGTTTGCTGGTAAACCCTAGTACCTTGGAAGGCTAATTCCCATGAGGCATTTGATTCCCTTAACAGGTTAATGGATAGAAGGCTGACTTTGGTGTGAACCAAAAAATCTGATGGGTGGGGAGCAGGGGCCACTTCTCAGCTGTGTTGCATTGGACAAACTTTCTACATCTCCATGAACTTAACATTGCTCAGGTAAAGCATGGAAGCAGACAGGCATGAGCAGAGATGGAAATGTCTCCTTCAAAGCATTGTTGTAAAAATCTGAAACTAAATGTGCAACTTTACCCAGCACTTGCCCGGGGGACAAGTCTTCAATTCTTGAGCAAAGATGTTTTAAAATTAATTTATTGCTGCAATTATTGCATTTAAAGGCCAAGAAGTCCCCCCAAATTGAATTTTCCTAAGCCTTTGATTGCCAATAATCTGCTACACTCTTAAATTTACAGTTAACAAGGCCACCTACTGAAAGAGGGTGGAACAAAGAGGTCTGAAAAAGATAATTGATTTTTGATTTTTTAAGAGAACAATTTCATTGAGTGGTGAGAGCAGAGGCCTGATTGAGGGATGGATAGACACGTTAAAGAGATAGAGAAGGTGGGTGAAAAGCACTGGGCTAAGGATGTTTTCTGTCAATTTTCGTCTTCTTTAGGGTGTCCCCAACTAGACTGGGATACGACATGCTTACATTTCTTTTGTGTTTGGTTTGGTTTTGATCGTGTTTTTGAGGCAGGATTTCCCTGTGTAGGTCAGTCAGGACTTGAAATCATGAGTCTCTTTCGGCCTGTATCGCAAGTGCCGAGACTGTAGTCATTCACCGCCTTTCTTGTGACATCCTTGCATTCCTTAAAGATCAGAACGAATAAAGAAGATGGTGGGAAGGAAACGTATGGGAAAAAGAACTGTTTTGAGTTAAGGCTTTGTCACTGGCTGCCAGTGTAAGCCTTGGGCACAATTCTCACTCCCCAAGTCCTTGTACCAGGGAGGTGCTCCATCTCTCTTATTTTCTTCATGACTTTACGCTGAAGATTGTTTTAATAAGGTCTGTAAAATACCTTGAAAATTACAGAGGATGAGATTCAAAATGAGTACCAAGTAATCTCTCCAGGAAAACGGTTCTCTTTGTCCGAGATGATTACGTCTCTAGCTGGTGCTATGAAAATGTTGCCTGCTTGTTTATGAAGAAAAAGTCTGATTCCTGAAGCATTGAATGATCTGAATTGCACTGGTAGAGCACTAACCCAGCAAATGTGCTTTTAGATTACATGGCGAATCACTCTTTGCGGTTTATGAGCGGAGAGGTCCTTGGCCGCTCCCAGGATCACTGCTTGTGGCTTTCATTACTTGCCTACCGGCTGTGCAGCCTGTCAGGTCTCTGGTCTTCATAGAACAGTTTAACCATATCTCTCGGTAATTTTCTGAGTGAAAAAATTGCTTGCTCTTTGTTTTCATGGACATAAACGGTACCCACTTAAGTCCCATTTATATAGCAAGAGGAACGGCTGTTTGGAAACCTGGTGTCAGACACTGCTTTTCCAAATGGTGTTGTGTTTGAGCCCTTTGCTATCAACAGAGCCAAAAGTTAAAAAATTTCATTTTGAGCTGAGAAGGCTGTGGAAGATCTTTTAACTTAGAGTTTGAGGTTTGATATAATCCCTCGGATTCTGATTTAGAATTTTCAACTTGTTCTTTTTGGTCACTGTTTGCATTAGGTGGAGTTGAGGAGAAAAAAAGAATATATTTACCAAGAAATAGAAGCTCATATACAGTTTAAGCATTCTTCAGTTATATTTTAATTAATTTAGTGTGTGTGTTTGTGTGTGTGTGTGTGTGTGTGTGTGTGTGCACAAATGCATGCCAAGGTTCATGTGTGATTTGAAGAGAACTTGCTATTGTTTACTCATTTCACAGTGTAGATGCAGGGAGTCAATCTGAGGTTGTCGGGCTTACAGGCAGGTGTATGGAATGAACACGGCCTACTGACCACAAACTTTGACAACATCACAGCTAACAAGGCTATCATATTATTCTCAATGAATTTTGACATTTATGAATATAAACGTGGCTCGGGTTGATGATTGTATTGTAGATATGGGTGCTAAAATTAAATAGTGTTGGGGAATGCAGAATGGCCTGGCCACCATTCATATTAAATAGTTACACAAAACAGATAAAAAATGAATGCTGGCTCACTCAGCTCTATGGCTCTGATGTCCTCTTCTGGCATCCATAGCCACCACACACAGGTGATTCACAAGTGTACACAAAGCAAAAAGAGCCATATATATGCAATGAAAAGAAAATTAAAACTTTCTACATCTGAAAAATCTAGGTTATGGACATATCTACCACGCTAAGTGTTTTTGTGTGTCCTTTAGAATCCCCGCTTCTTGTCCTCTTCTTTTCCTCTTCCCACACAGCCAAAGCTCTGTTTTCTGTTGCTATGGAATAGTTTTCATTTTCTAGAATGTCATGTAAGCAGAACCATAGAGTCTGCTGTTATTTTTCATCTGTTCTGCCAATGAGTGTGTTTATTTCTGTATTTACCCATATCATTCAGCATATTAATATTGCACTCCTCTCTACTTGCTGAGTAGCATTACATCTTATGGATATGCTATACTTTATGGGTTTACTTCAGATCTTTGGGTCATTTCCAGTTTTTAGCGATTAAACTTAAAGCTTCTATGGAGTAGCCCTGTGGGAGCTTTTAAATAAAGGCATGGGCAAACTCAGTTATCCATACCAGTGGTTCTGATTCTGAGTGTTCTGCCTGTCCCAAACTGACTTACTTGTTTCTAGGCTGTCACCTCACTGTCCTGACAGTGTCTACCTTATACCAGACCTTGAAAGTACATGGTGTTAAACTCACAGCTTCGTTCTTTTTTTGAAGTTCGTTTTTGGTCAATCTAGGTGCTTTGCATTTTCATGCAATTTCTGAAAATTGCTCATCAGTTTCTGACAATAATTTGCTAGGATTTTGTGGTTTTTATGGAACACACCTCAATTTGGGAGAGAGTGAAAATCAGAATCACACAGGGAGTGTTCTTCAGTGTGGTTTACTTGCATCTATTTGCTTTCTTTTCTAATTCCCCGCAGTAATGTTTTGTAGTCTTAAGTATGCTGATCTTTTCTGTGCTTTTTGACAGGTTGGTTAACCTGACAAAAATCTCATATTTATTGAATTATTCAGAAGTATAAACTTTGTTTTTGGAGCACTTTTAGGTTTGTAGTAAAGCAGGCAGACTATGCAAAGTCCCGATATACTTAACTTTCCTAATGCTTCGACCCTTTAATGCAGTTCCTCATGTTGCAGTGATATTCTCAACCATACATTATTTTGTTGCTACTTCATAACTGCAGTATTGTACTGTTATGAACTATAAAGTAAGTATCTGATATGTAGGATATCTGATATGTGACCTCAAAGAGAACACGACCCACAGGTTGAGAACCACTGCCATATACTCTGTACTTTCTATACACAGCCTTCCCCTATGGCCAGAATCCCATATCCCAGTGGCATAACATTGGTGTAATTACTGTAACTGGGAAACTCACCTTCTAATTGTCACCCAGAGCTTACTAAGAATCCACCCTGAGTGCAGAGTCTGTGGATTCTGAGAAACTCTTTATGACATGTGCTTATCATTAGAATATCATGCAGATACAAGAAACGCACCTCAGTGACAAAGACAGACACTACCTCAGAATAAAAGGGTGGAAAACAATTTTCCAAGCCAATAGTCCCAAGAAACAAGCTGGAGTAGCCATTCTAATATCAAATAAAATCGACTTTCATCCAAAATTAATCAAAAAAGATAAGGAAGGACACTTCATACTCATCAAAGGAAAAAGCTACCAAGGTGAACTCTCAATTCTGAACATCTACGCTCCAAATGCAAGGGCACCTACATACATAAAAGAAACTTTACTAAAGCTCAAAACACACATTACACCTCATACAATAATAGTGGGGGATTTCAACACCCCACTCTCAGCAATGGACAGATCATGGAAACAGAAACTAAACAGAGACACTTTGACATTAACAGAAGTTATGAACCGAATGGACTTAACAGACATCTATAGAACATTTCATCCTAAAACAAAAGAATATACCTTTTCTCAGCACCTCATGGTACCTTCTCCAAAATAGACCATATAATTGGTCACAAAGCAGGCCTCTACAGATACAAAAAGATTGAAATAATTCCTTGCATCTTATCAGATCACCACGGAATAAGACTGGTCTTTAATAATGACAAAACCAATGGAAAACCCACGTGCACATGGAAACTGAACAACTCTCTACTCAATGATGACTTGCTCAAGGAAGAAATAAAGAAAGAAATTAAAGACTTTTTAGAATTCAATGAAAATGAGGACACATCATACCAAAACTTGTGGGACTCCATGAAGGCAGTGCTAAGAGGAAAACTCATAGCTCTAAGTGCCTACAAAAAGAAACTGGAAAGAGCACACACTAACAAGTTGACTGCACAACTAAAAGCTCTAGAACAAAAAGAAGCAAATACACCCAGGAGGAGTAGAAGGCAGGAAATAATCAAACTCAGGGCTGAAAACAACCAAATAGAAACAGAAAGAACAATACAAAATATCAATAAAACCAGGAGTTGGTTCTTTGAGAAAATCAACAAGATAGATAAACCGTTAGCCAGATTAACAAGAGGGCACAGAGACAGTATCCAAATTAATAAAATCAGAACTGAAAAGGGAGACATAACAACAGAAACTGAAGAAATTAAAAAAATCATCAGATCCTACTACAAAGGCCTATACTCAACAAAACTGGAAAACCTGGAAGAAATGGACAATTTCCTAGACAGATACCCGGTCCCAAAGTTAAACCAGGAGGAGATAAACCATCTAAATAGTCCCATAACCCCTAGGGAAATAGCAGCAGTCATTAAAAGTCTCCCCACTAAAAAAAGCCCAGGACCAGATGGTTTTAGTGCTGAATTTTATCAGACCTTCAAGGAAGACCTAATACCAATTCTCTTCAAACTATTCCACAAAATAGAAACAGAAGGAACACTACCCAATTCGTTCTATGAAGCTACAATTACACTCATACCCAAACCCCACAAAGACCTGACAAAGAAAGAGAACTTCAGACCAATCTCCCTTATGAACATCAATGCAAAAATACTCAATAAAATTCTAGCAAACCGAATCCAAGAACACATCAAAACAATCATCCATCATGATCAAGTAGGTTTTATCCCAGGAATGCAGGGATGGTTCAATATTTGGAAATCCATCAATGTAATCCACTATATAAACAAACTCAAAGAAAAAAACCACATGATCATCTCACTAGATGCTGAGAAAGCATTTGACAAAATTCAACATCCCTTCATGATAAAAGTCTTGGAAAGATCAGGAATTCAAGGCCCCTACCTAAACATAGTAAAAGCAATTTACAGCAAACCAGTAGCCAACATCAAGCTAAATGGAGAGAAACTTGAAGCAATCCCACTAAGATCAGGGACTAGACAAGGTTGCCCACTCTCCCCCTACCTATTCAATATAGTACTGGAAGTCTTAGCCAGAGCAATTAGACAGCAAAAAGAAGTCAAAGGGATACAAATAGGAAAGGAAGAAGTCAAAATATCGCTATTTGCAGATGATATGATAGTATACTTAAGTGACCCCCAAACTTCCACCAGAGAACTCCTAAACCTGATAAACAACTTCAGCAAAGTGGCTGGTTATAAAATCAACTCAAACAAATCAGTAGCCTTCCTCTACATGAAAGATAAACAGACTGAAAAAGAAATTAGGGAAATGACACCCTTCACAATAGTTGCAAATAATATAAAATACCTTGGTGTGAATCTAACCAAGCAAGTGAAAGACCTGTATGACAAGAACTTCAAGTCTCTGAAGAAAGAAATTGAAGAAGATCTCAGAAGATGGAAAGATCTCCCATGCTCATGGATTGGCAGGATTAATATAATAAAAATGGCCATCTTGCCAAAAGCAATCTACAGATTCAATGCAATCCCCATTAAAATCCCAACTCAATTCTTCACAGAGTTGAAAAGGAAATTCTCAAATTCATATGGAATAACAAAAAACCCAGGATAGCGAAAACTATTCTCAACAATAAAAGAACTTCTGGAGGAATCACCATTCCTGACCTCAAGCTGTACTACAGAGCAATAGTGATAAAAACTACCTGGTATTGGTACAGAGACAGGCAGGAAGATCAATGGAATAGAATTGAAGACCCAGAAATGAACCCACACTCCTATGGTCACTTGATCTTTGACAAAGGAGCTAAAACTGTCCAGTGGAAAAAGGACAGCATTTTCAACAAATGGTGCTGGTTCAACTGGAAGACAACATGTAGAAGAATGAAAATTGATCCATTCTTATCTCCATGTACAAAGCTCAAGTCTAAGTGGATAAAGGACCTCCACATAAAACCAGATACACTGAAACTAATAGAAGAGAAGGTGGGGAAGAGCCTCGAATACTTGGGCACAGGGGAAAAGTTCCTGAACAGAACTCCAATGGCATATGCTCTAAGATCAAGAATTGACAAATGGGACTTCATAAAATTGCAAAGTTTCTGTAAGGCAAAGGACACTGTCAATAGGACAAAACGACAACTAACAAATTGGGAAAAGATCTTTACCAATCCTACATCTGATAGAGGGCTAATATCCAATATATACAAAGAACTCAAGAAATTAGACTCCAGACAACCAAATAACCCTATTAAAAAATGGGGTATAGAGCTTAACAAAGAATTTTCAATGGAAGAAACTCGAATGGCCGAGAAGCACCTAAAGAAATGTTCAGTGTCCTTAGTCATCAGGGAAATGCAAATCAAAACAACTCTGAGATTCCATCTCACACCAGTCAGAATGGCTAAGATTAAGAACTCAGGTGATAGTAGATGCTGGCGAGGGTGTGGAGAAAGAGGAACACTCCTCCATTGTTGGTGGGACTGCAAGATGGTGCAACCACTTTGGAAATCAGTCTGGCGGTTCCTCAGAAAATTGGACATAGCATTACCTGAGGATCCAGCTATACCACTCCTAGGCATATACCCAGAAGATGCTCGAACATATGACAAGGACATATGCTCAACCATGTTCATAGCAGCCTTATTTATAATAGCCAGGAGCTGGAAAGAACCCAGATGTCCTTGAACTGAGGAATGGATTCAAAAAATGTGGTATATTTACACAATGGAGTATTACTCAGCTATTAAAAACAATGAATTCAAGAGGTTCCTAGGTAAATGGATGGA
>NW_021604641.1:2860340-2861041 GCF_004785775.1 Grammomys surdaster | reverse complement strand
ATCATCCTGAGTGAAGTAAGCCAATCACAAAAGAACACACATGGTATTCACTCACTGATTATTGGATATTAGCCCAGAACCTTGAAATGCCCAAGATGCAACTCACAGGCCACATGAAACTCATAAAAAAGGAAGACCAAGTGGGGGTGATTCAGTTCTTCTTAGAAGGAGCAACAAAATACTCAAGGGAGCAAATATGGAGACAAAGTGAGGGACAGAAACTGAAGGAGGGGCCATTTGAAGACCTTTCCACCTGAGTATCCATCCCATGTGCAGTCACCAAAGGTAGATGCTGATGTGGAAGTCAGGAAGTGGATGCTGATAAGGGCCTGATATGGATGTCTCCTCAGAGGCCTTTAAGAGTCTGACATATTCAGAGGCAGATGCTCACAACTAGCCATTGAACTGATCATGAGGTTCTCAATGGAGGAGTTAGAGTGAGGACTGAAGGAGCTGAAAGGGTTTGTGGCACCATGAGGAGAGCAACAATACCAACCAACCACAGCTCCCAGGGTCCTAACCACCAGCCTGGGAGCACTTAGGGAGGGATCCAGGGCTTCAGCTGAATATGTAAGAGTGGAGGGCCCTGCCGGGCACAGGTGGAAGAAGAGATCCTTGACCTCATGAAGGCTGGATGCCCCAGGGGCTGGGAATTTTGAGGGTGGGGAAGTGGGAGTGGGGGGGTAGGTAGGGGTTACATC
>NW_021604641.1:2843521-2855340 GCF_004785775.1 Grammomys surdaster | reverse complement strand
CTAATATCCAATATATACAAAGAACTCAAGAAATTAGACTCCAGACAACCAAATAACCCTATTAAAAAATGGGGTATAGAGCTTAACAAAGAATTTTCAATGGAAGAAACTCGAATGGCCGAGAAGCACCTAAAGAAATGTGCAGTGTCCTTAGTCATCAGGGAAATGCAAATCAAAACAACTCTGAGATTCCATCTCACACCAGTCAGAATGGCTAAGATTAAGAACTCAGGTGATAGTAGATGCTGGCGAGGGTGTGGAGAAAGAGGAACACTCCTCCATTGTTGGTGGGACTGCAAGATGGTGCAACCACTTTGGAAATCAGTCTGGCGGTTCCTCAGAAAATTGGACATAGCATTACCTGAGGATCCAGCTATACCACTCCTAGGCATATACCCAGAAGATGCTCGAACATATGACAAGGACATATGCTCAACCATGTTCATAGCAGCCTTATTTATAATAGCCAGGAGCTGGAAAGAACCCAGATGTCCTTGAACTGAGGAATGGATTCAAAAAATGTGGTATATTTACACAATGGAGTATTACTCAGCTATTAAAAACAATGAATTCAAGAGGTTCCTAGGTAAATGGATGGAACTAGAAATCATCATCCTGAGTGAAGTAAGCCAATCACAAAAGAACACACATGGTATTCACTCACTGATTATTGGATATTAGCCCAGAACCTTGAAATGCCCAAGATGCAACTCACAGGCCACATGAAACTCATAAAAAAGGAAGACCAAGTGGGGGTGATTCAGTTCTTCTTAGAAGGAGCAACAAAATACTCAAGGGAGCAAATATGGAGACAAAGTGAGGGACAGAAACTGAAGGAGGGGCCATTTGAAGACCTTTCCACCTGAGTATCCATCCCATGTGCAGTCACCAAAGGTAGATGCTGATGTGGAAGTCAGGAAGTGGATGCTGATAAGGGCCTGATATGGATGTCTCCTCAGAGGCCTTTAAGAGTCTGACATATTCAGAGGCAGATGCTCACAACTAGCCATTGAACTGATCATGAGGTTCTCAATGGAGGAGTTAGAGTGAGGACTGAAGGAGCTGAAAGGGTTTGTGGCACCATGAGGAGAGCAACAATACCAACCAACCACAGCTCCCAGGGTCCTAACCACCAGCCTGGGAGCACTTAGGGAGGGATCCAGGGCTTCAGCTGAATATGTAAGAGTGGAGGGCCCTGCCGGGCACAGGTGGAAGAAGACATCCTTGACCTCATGAAGGCTGGATGCCCCAGGGGCTGGGAATTTTGAGGGTGGGGAAGTGGGAGTGGGGGGGTAGGTAGGGGTTACATCCAGGGAGAAGAAGGAGGAGGGGTAAGGGGATGGGGGGTTCCCGGGTTGCTGGGGGATGGGGTAAGGGGATAAAATATGAAATGTAAATAAAATATCCAATAAAAAAAAAGAATATCATGCAGAATAATATTAGTGCCACAAAACTCCACTGTGCTTTATAACCTGCACGCTCCTTTCCTGTGCTCTCTGGTGCTTGTTGCTCCTTTTGGCATCAGAGTTTTATTTTTCCAGCATGTCATAGTTGGATTCATATGGTATATGCCCTTTTCTTGATTAATTTCATGCAGCATTATTCATCTAAGAGCGTTCTATGCCTTTTACTGGTTTGATAGCTCTTTTCTTTTTACAGTGGGACAGCATTCAATTGTATGGATGCAACCCTTTACGTACCTGCCTATTAAAGGTCATCTTGATTAGCTCTAAACTTTGATAATTAAAAATCATTCTCATATAAATATTCATATCCCTGAACTTTTTCTTTTGTCAAAGAAAAAGTTCTGTAGCTTAGTCTAGCCTGAAATTTACTGTGTTTTGGCTAGCCCGAAACTTGCAGTAATGCTATTGCTCAGATTCTTTTTTTTTATTATTGAATATTTTATTTATTTACATTTCAAATGTTATCCTCTTTTCCGGTTTTCCCTCCAGAAACCCCCATCCCATCTGCCCTCCCCCTGCTTCTCTGAGGGTGCTTCTTCACCCACCCACTCACTCCTGTCTCCCTGCTCTCAAATTCCCCTACACTGGGGCATCAAGCCTTCATAGGACCAAGGGCCTTCCCTCCCATTGATGCCAGATAAAGCCATCCTCTGCTACATATGCAGCTGGAAACATGGGTCCCTCCATGTGTACTCTTCTGTTGGTGGTCTAGTCTCTGATAGCTCTGGAGGGGATCTGGTTGGTTTATATTGTTGTTCTTCCTATGGGGTTGCAAACCCCTTCAGCTCCTTCAGTCCTTTCTCTAACTCCAACATTGAAGACCCTGTGCTCAGTCCAATGGTTGGCTGCGAACATCTGCCTCTGTATTTGTCAGGCTCTGGCAGAGCCTCTCAGTAGACAGCTTTATCAGGCTCCTGTCAGCAAGCACTTCTTGGAATCCTCGTGTCTGGGTTTGGTGTCTGCATGTGTGATGGATCCCCAGGTAAGACCCTAAGACCCAACACTGAGGCTGTGGAGTGCTCACAAAAAGGGACCTATCATAACTGCCCTTCAGAAGTTCTAACAAGCAGCTGAAAGAGTCAGATGCAGATATTTATTCTCAACCAACGGACAGAAGCTGCTGTGGTTGAATTAGGGGAAAGCTGGAAGAAGCTGAGGAGGAGGTCTTGTAGGAGGACCACCCATCTCAATTAACCTGGACCTCTGAGATCTCTCAGACATTGGACCACCAACCAGGCAGCGTATACCAGCTGATATGAAGCCCCCAACACTTATACAGCAGAGGACTCCCTGCTGGGTCTGGATTCAGTCACAGAAGATGCACCTAACCCTCAAGAGACTGGAGGCCCCAGGGAGTTTAGAGGTGAGACTGGGGGGTGAGGGGTAGGAACATCCTTGTGGAGATAGGGGGTGGGGAGGAAGTATGAAATGTGGAACAGTTGAAGGGTGGACGGGGAGGGGAATAAAATCTGGTAAAATAAATAAATAAATGAATAAATAATTTTTAATAAAGAAATATAATGAGCATGTTCTTCAGTATTACAGAGTTACATGATTTTACACAAACAATAACCACTCAGTGAGATATTTAAGCTTTATAAACATGTTATGTGATCAGAATTTTATTAGACACTGTATGTAATTGAGGGTCCTTATTTAAAAATAAGATTTTCTAAATAATTAAGGCATAAAGAGAAAGATTGGAATTCATGGGCATATCCTTAGGTACTATTTTATCCAGAGTTATAGGAGCATGAGATATTCTGGACAAATAATACTTTCAGAAAGTTAAAACTTACAGTAAAATATGATGTGATCTTAACCTAATTATAGCACATTGAAATCCTGAACACAATATAATACACATTCAGATTTTAGTGCACAGTATAAAATTAAATAATTTAAGATCTTAGTGATTCATAAATATCTTTATAAATATAAACGTTCATACTTTCTTGTAGATGTGGGACAATGAAATGAATCAGTACTGGCAAATGTCCCCAGGGTGGTAGAAATCGAATTGCCATGCATTCTAGCTGACTGGTTGGTAGCATGAATCTTTTCTTCCTAGTTCCCTTACAGTGTGTATTTTATTTATAAATCTATATCACTTATCAGAGTCTGTCTCTTCAAAGTGATCTATATCGCGTCACTTTATCTCCCCAGATTATTAGTTCCTGGAGGGCAGGGACACTGTGTTCTTCATGGTTTTCAATTCTACTGTTTTTGGCTAAGTGTTAGATATGATTAATTAAATCAGATGCATGGAGATCTTGGGAAGATTGGGAATTTCACACATCTTCGTGTTGAATTGGGATATAGTTCAATATATAACTTAGAAAAACAATGCTGAAAATGCCAATAGTCCTTTGTGAAAGTAAAATGTCTACATCTTAGTGTAGATATAAGCTCTGCTCCTGTGAGGAGTTTGGCCATGAGTACTTGGACCCACAAGAACACACAAAGAGAGTGAGGGATGAGTGGGATGGGAAAAGCAATATCTCTGTGACTTTAGGGATGAAGACTTTCTTCAGGAATTCTTGGCTTTCTTCTCTGTTTGTACTCTTGATGTTGGTGTACACATTATTAAATTCCATAGGTACATTTTAGATTAATATGTAAACCATTGCTTTAATACTGGACTTTTAGTACTTGAGTACTGTTTTCTTATTTAAGAAAGGAATAAAAGCTTAAACCCATCCATTATATTGCCTTGAATCTATGAAAGAAAGAAATATTTAGGATTAATGAATTGAACAAAGACGTACATTGAACATTATTTTTCTCAGAAAGTTGAAGATCTGTTGCTTAGGTGTTGGTCATCTAGATCATCTGTATTCCTCTAAGATGGAACTTTCTACTGGGGTCAAGTTGTTACATTTCAAAAAGAATTAGTTGGACATTGTACTGTGAAATGTTTCTCTAAGGTGTCTTTCACATTAATTCCTTTTGGCTATTTGAAAAAGGAATATGCAAAAGGATAGTTTGCCTCCAGTTTGAAAGAAAGGACCTCCAGGAAGGTGTGGCTGCATCTTGACATAAGTAACTTCTGCATTCATTTACACAATGGAGTATTACTCAGCTATTAAAAACAATGAATTCGAGAGGTTCCTAGGTAAATATAGAACTAGAAAATATCATCCTGAGTGAGGTAAGCCAATCACCAAAGAACAACATGGTATTCACTCACTGATTACTGTATATTAGCCCAGAACCTTGAAATACCCAAGATTCAACTCACAGGCCACATGAAGCTCATGAAGAAGGAAGACCAAGTGTGGGTGCTTCAGTCCTTCTTAGAAGGAGCAACAAAATACTCAAGGGAGCAAATATGGACACAAAGTGAGGGACAGAAACTGAAGGAGGGGCCGTCTGAAGACTATTCCACCTGAGTATCTATCCCATGTGCAGTCACCAAAGGTAGATGCTGCTGTGGAAGTCAGGAAGTACATGCTCATAAGAGCCTGATATAGATGTCTCCTCAGAGGTCTTCAAGAGTCTGACATATTCAGAGGCAGATGCTTACAGCTAACCTTTGAACTAACTGATCATGGGGTTCCCAATGGAGGAGTCAGAGTGAAGACTATAGGAGCTGAAAGGGTTTGCTGCCCCATGAGGAGAGCAACAATACCAACTAACCAGAGCTCACAGGATCTAAACCACCAGCCTGGGAGCACTTAGGGAGGGATCCATGGCTTCAGCTGTATATGTAAGAGTGGAGGGCCCTGCTGGGCATAGGTGGGAGAAGAGATCCTTGGTCTCATGAAGGCTGGACACCCCAGGGGGTGGGAATTTGAGGGTGGGTGGGTGGGAGTGGGGTAGGTAGGTTGGGGTACATCGACAGAGAAGCAGGAGGAGGGGTGAGGGGATGGGGGTTCCTGGGTGGGTGGGGATGGGGTAAGGGGATAACATATAAAATGTAAATAAAACATCCAATAAAAAATATATATATAAAAGTAACTTCTGCATTAAAAATTTTATTTATAATTTATTATTGCTATCCATCCCAACTTACTGAGCAAGATTAAGAGTGAAATATTAAGAGTGAAATATTCCTATTTTATGTATATTGAAATATCTATATTGTAAAATTAAAAAATTTGGAGCATAGTTAAATCTCCATTTTCTGTAGGACCAACTTATTCATACCAAACAGAGGGAGGTGTGGAGTGGACTAGAGGGGGGATGGGCTTAGAAGGAGAAAAATCCTACTAAGATGCGTGTCCATACTGTGTCCCACTTTAATTGAAGAGAAGGTCTCAGAAAAACTATTGGAGAACAATGAAGTTAGGCCTGTTTTGGTTGTTGATGTGTAAATTCACAAATTCTCCTACACAAGACATCTTTCTCTGAAAATCTTTTTCTTCTGATATATTTTGATACGTGATACGTGGTTTATACATGCATTAAAAGGTAGTATCTTCTATTCTAGTAATTTGGGGGATTAACGTGGTAACAACTGAGTCTAGACTTTGGATGAAATATTTAGAAGATAGGATATATTTAAATTGAGCTCCTTAAACAATGCAAACAGGTTATTTCAATTTTTTTCTCTTCAAAAACACTACTCAAATGGATAATCCAGGTTTGATTCCCAGAAAAAAGCTATACAATATTTGTATAATGGCAAATTTACATTAATTTATTTATCCATGGTGCTGGGGATTGAACTTAGGGCCTTACCCATGTAAGAGAAGTACTCTGTTACTGAGCTATGTCTCCAGTCACCAAAATATAATATATTTTAAAACATTACAATTTTTAAAAATTATGAATATATCATTTGTGATCTATATTCTCTTGGTAATATTGAGATGAGCAACTGGATACTATTATTAAATAAATATTCCCTGTGAGCTAAAATCTTTAAATTATTAATTCATTGCATGAAGAGTTTCATGCCAAGTATTCCTAGTATCAATGCTACTATCATGGTCTGCATTTGATTTGGTCATCAGAATGTCAATCCTTGTCAACAGCATTTGTTATTCAGATGTCAGGCCAATGAAAATGACTTTCAACTGATGTTCAGTGACACCATGGGCTCTGTGGATATGTCTCCAGTGTCATCAAATGGGAGACATGGGCATCATCTTTTCTGCCCAGGTTTAAGTTAGAACAGATCCATGTTCATTTCTTTTCTCTATTAGAGTTCTTGAAAGTCTTTTTTCTTTCTTTCTTTCTTTTTTGAATTTTCTTTTCTAAAGAAGATATTTGAAAACTCACAGTAAAGATACATTTCCTATGCCATTTTTTCTATCTCTATTTTCTTATTAAAAATTTCTACCTGGGTAAAACTGAACTGGAAATAGAAATACCTTCAAAACCAGCACCCAAAGTACTAGAATAATTCATAATTGCTACAGTTATTAATGGTGTATCATTAACGATGGCTCATTAAGAGGTGTAGCAGAGGAACAAGAAATTACAGGTTGTGTCTACTCTGTGCTTCTCGAGTGATTTCTTCTAATTTTAGAAAGTTGATAGGAAAGCAAATGAGAGAATGGTAGAATTTCAGGGAACAACACTGAATCTGCTTCAATTCATAAAAAAAAACCCCAAATCATTTGCATGACTGACACTCTAATTATTACTATTGAAATTATTTCAACATTCCATGTTACTAATGACATCACACAGGTTGAGAATTTTCTGTGGTAAGGTACTGAGAGCAGGAATCCTTTGTATTAATTTTAAAGAAAGAAATTTCCTGATTGCGGTGGATACATTTTATTGAAAACTCCTTCGAGTTTTGATGTCACAGGGTTTATCCTATGCTTATTTTAAAATAATATTCTCAGTAGAAAAGATTTATATGACAAAAAATAAACATCCTTGGAGAATGCGCAATGACCCTGCCTCACAGAATTGGTGTAAGAATCCCACAAATCATGTGAAGAAGATTTATAAGGACTCTGACCTTCCTCTGATGGAGCGAGTAAGGTTGGATGGGGGACAAGGCTCAGAGATCCAGGGGCTAGCCAGTTCACCACAATGAGACCAAGCAGGTACTTTGTGGTACCACAGTTGTCAAAGTGGAATTCTGTGGGAGATGTGTAGGAAGTTGAGATTCATAAAAGAATTATCAACAGTGTAAGAACCTCTACTTTTTCTGTATCTTAGTTGGCCAAGGCCACAGAATTCTCTTCAGGGAGAATGCCTGGATCAGGAGTGACCTCCTCAAACTGTCACAGGTAAACTAATCCAGAAACCTGGGTCACCAGGGCAGGGAGGTTTGGTTGGTGGTGGAAGAGTAGGGGAAATGACAAGTAGAGGCTGAGATGGCTGTTCATGGTTGTAAATGTGACTACATCTGGAATTAACTAAAATGCAAGTGGCTGGGTACACTTGTGAGGGATTTTATTTTATTTTTATTATTAAATAGTTTGAAGTGAGAAGAACAACTTTTAATCCAGATTTTTTTGAAGTGGGAAGGTCCATCTTTAATCTGGACCACAGCTTCTGCTGGTAGCTTATATAAAGGACACAGAAGAAGGAAGTGTTTGTTCTTTGCCTTCTTGCTATCACTCTGCTGGCAGTTCTGTTTTTTCACTGGGACTAGAGCCTACTTCTTTGAGATTCTCGTATATACCAAAACCCAGAAAAGACATCCAATGTTATGGAGTGAACAAGTGTTGGATTTTTGGACTTTCTCTTGGTAGACAGCCATTGTTGAAATAGCTGGAAAATAGTCTGTAAACTATTTAACACCATACAATCATGTATAAATTTATAATTATACATACACACGTATATTCCTTCTATCAGTTTGCTTTGGTATGTGTGAGTCAAGCAGAGTGTAGTGTGTGTAAGCAGTTAATAAATGACATTGTTCAAGAGGCAAATTCTAGACCTTTTGTCCCCAGAACCAGGAGTCCTGAAAATTGCCTATTACTCTTTCCACAGCATATGCGGAAACTCACATGACCAATACAATAAATTTAGATGTGGTAACATTGTCACCTCATAAATCAATGCTTACTATAAAGAAGGATACAAGAGTTGAGAAACTTCAAGCCAACTGACAATAACTAACAGGGGTTGTAATTCTTCTGCAGGAATTTTGTTTCAAACCCTGAGGAAAATCACCTCAGCTATGTTTTGCCAAGTGTAGGGAGTATCACAGCAAGAAGAACATAACCCATGAGGAGTAAGAAGAGCTTTGTCTTGGTGTACCCTGCAATTCATCAAGAATACATGTCAAATATGGTGAAGTAGAGCTATTACCTTGATCATAAGACTTGATCTTGAGCTCAGAAAATCTGTACAGGAGGGCATTGAGAAGTGCACAGAGTGCACTTCTGCCTGAGAAAGACCTTGCTTACCTAACAGTGACACTTTTTGCTCTACATAATTTGGACTCGACTAAGGATGAATCTAGCAACAGACAATATCCAGAATATAAAAGACAATAAAATTCTTTTCTGTCTGATCTACCTCATTAGCCTGAAGCTCTGTCACAGACTCTTTAGTAAATAGTTCAGGAGGCCATACCATATCCTCTGGGGCAATGAGTCCAGGAAGGCAAACCACAGCCTTTGCAGCTAACACCCATTGGTGCATCTGTGGTCAATGACCATGCTTCCTCTTTTGACTCAACTTCCAAATCAGAACCAATAAGAGAAAGACAAACATGGTTTCTACACCAAGCATACAAGACACTCTGTATGTGATAGCATCTTTACCATTTTCTTGGGGGCCACAACTTCTACAGAGAGCTTCTCTGATGCCTTTCCCTGCTTTCCCATGAAGAATTGCCACTTCATTTTGCGCCTTTGGATCCCTGATTGTGCTTGCACCCTGAACACATCTCCTGCTTGTTCCCACTGGGGTTGTTTCCACCTAGCACCTCTTTCTGGAGTGCATGTTTGTTTCCACGAAATAACAGTGTTTAACACTAATCTGTTAACTAGCAGGGAGTAAAATGAATACTTCCAGAAAGGCGCTATTTTCAATCATGTAGCCTGATTATCCAAAAGTCTTAGTTTGGAAATAATTGACTCCAGGGTTACAGAATCTTATGGAAAAAAAAGAATTCTATTGAGGTATAATTTATACAGTGTGTAATTTACTAACTGAAGTGTTTAGTTCAGTTATGTTTGGTATCCTTATACATTATACTGCCAATTTTCCTCCATTCTTCTCTGAGAAGCTGCTTAGATTTACAAATCTTGGAGGTTTTCTCTTTAAATTCTAATAAAATTGAGCCACTACTTAGCTATGGATTTCAGTAATTTCAGTTCATATGCCAAGGAGAAACTATAGTTGAGTAGAACTGTTTATGTCATTGTGGTCAGGAAAGAGAGTGAAGGGTTACAGCAAGGCTCCAGAGCAAGTTGTAACTTCCAGACACCCACAATGACTTACTTAAAACTAGGCCCTGGTACCTTTCATCACCTCCCAATGATGCCACCATATTATGAATTCATTAAAGGGCTGACTGCTTTCATTCATTAGGTTAGAGGCCCCATGAACTAATAGTCTTTGGAGTCAGTATCACAGATACATTTAGAGATGTGTCTTAGTAATTTCCTAGAAAATAATTTCATCATGCAATGTGTTTGCCATAATTTGTCTATTCTAGGTCTTCTGTGTGTGTTTCCATATGATGTTGATTCCATTTGTCTAATTATCCAGCATTCTCCATCCTCTAGGTTTTAAGAGGCTCTACCCAGCAGCTGAGTAAAACAGTTTCAGATATCCACAACCAAACATTGGACTGAGGTTGGTGACTCGTATGGAAGAGTTGGGGGAAGGATCAAAGGCCCTGAAGGGAATAGGAACTCCACAGGAAGACCAACAGAGTTAACTAACCTGGACCCCTGAGGCTCTCAGAGGCTGAGCCACCAAGCAAACAGCATACACGGGGTGAACCAAAGCCCCTGGTACGTATGTAGCAGGCCTGAAGCTCAGTTTCTGAGTGGGTCGCCCACAAACTGGAGCAGGGGCTGTCCCTAAAGCTGTTGCCTGACTGTGGAATCAGTTCCCTGACAGGGCAGCCTTGTGATTGAGGATGTGCCTAATCCTGCCATGATGTGCCAGGGTGTGTGTGTGTGTGTGTGTGTGTGTGTGTGTGTGTGTATGTGTGATACCTGAGGATCTTCTCAGAGGAAAAGGGGAGGGTGGATGGTCCCAGAGACCCTCAGAGTGGGGCAAGAAAGGGGGAGCAGCTTTGGGGATGGAAGTAAACAAATTAAAAATAAGGAATCACTTAAATTGTTTCTCTGAAGTTTTTCTTTTTCTCCTTAATATAAAGGTGTTCTTTAGCATCATGCAAACTTATACAATTGATCATCAAATGTTTCACTGAGGAGTACAGTAAAAAAAAAAAAAGCCCAGGATTTATAACTTTTCCTAAACAACACTTTGTTGTCTGAGTAATCTGAAAATATTTGAACATGTTAAATAAATGTCTGTAATCTTGCAACAAGAGAAATACTAGAGATTACCTTCTGTATAAACATAAATGGCAAAGAGAAAAGTGTGTATTTATGATGCATTTCAACTGATTTATGAGTGGCAGAAAAAATGATGCAGAGACTAAAAACTGGCTTGCTGGCCAGTCTTCAAGAGACATGTTGTACCTTTTTGAGGTTGTCTGCTAGAAGGCCTGGCAGTAGAAAAAGACTTCCTTTTGTTTGTCTTATATTACAACTATTTCAAAACTACCCATACATTTAATAGTATTGAAAATTTTAACAAAGTGTAACACTTAATAATTGAAAACATATTTTATCATTGTAGAGTACTTTAAATGTATCAGATATTCAGTTGCTTTGGAGCTGATGCTACAGCATTTAGTTTATCTTCTGAAAGTTTTGCAGAGAAAATTATAATGCAAATAGTGCATATATTTTATATGATATTGATATAATTTTTTTAACCAGAAAAAAAACAAACGCAAAGTGTTCATTCGTCATATTAGAATGTGCTTATACTGATAGGGGGGACAAAACAAATAACTTCAGGGTTGAAAGCAATTGCACAAATTTAAAAGTAATTTCCTCAAGCAGAAATAAACCAACTAGCTCTCAACACATGTTATTTTATTCATGTCAAATGAGAATAGGTGTAAACAACACTCATTAAATAGAATGTAGGCAGTAACTGTGGTCTTTGTGTGTAATTTTCTTGACAACTTTTTATTACTCTCTGGGCTTCAGTGTCATTCAGAGAGGAATGGCAGAAATTGTAAGGTTGGAAAAGTTGAGATGCTTCCATTTAATTGAAAATTGGTACTACGAATGTTTCAGTATTTTATTACCTTTCAATTAATCAATTAATTGAGATTGTTTACTCTCTTTATTCTCTCTCTCTCTCTCTCTCTCTCTCTCTCTCTCTCTCTCTCTCTCT
>NW_021604641.1:2808121-2843511 GCF_004785775.1 Grammomys surdaster | reverse complement strand
TCTCTCTCTCTCTCTCTCTCTCTCTCTCTCTCTCTCTCTCTCTCTCTCTCTGGATGTTGCTGAGGTTGAAACCAAGGGTCTTATGAACTTTAGACTAGCTCTCTCCACATAGCTATATTCCTAGCACTAACAGAGTTTTCTTGAATTTACATGTAGAGCTCCATTTATTAATAAGTGTGGAGGTATTTGTACTAAGTAGTTAAGTAGATAATAGTAAGGTCTCTGTAGATTTTAATTATATAGATATGCTAATTCTATATTATGTAGGAGGCACAGTTTACAAGAAAGCATTAGGAAACAAAGAATTGTTAAACATGCAGGCCTTTTTTTTTTTTTCAAAGTAAGAATATTCCTAACATCTGGTCAACCAGAAGGTTGGAGTGGAAGTTGTCTAACATCCTGGTGGTCTTTTGGTCCTATAGAGCCAGCCTTCACCTAAATCCTCCCCAATCCTGAGCAGTGTTTAGGCGCTAATCCTGAGCATTATCTCTCAGTGAAAAGAACCCTTGCTCATGAATGAGGTCTCATGTACTTTGCATTTTTCATCAATAGAATTTATCTTTATGCTTATTATAAACCTTTCATCATTAGGTCCTTCCCTTGAGCATTGTCTATCAGTCAATAGAACTCATTCTTTTATTTTAACTTTTTATTGATTCCTGGTAAATTAAAGATTGTGCAACCCAATCCCATTCATTCCCTGTCCCTTTGTATTCACCCTCTGCCCTTACAGCATCTATCCCCAAAGAAAATAAACAACAACAACAACCAAAATTTCATCATGGAAGCTGAAATGTGTCACAGTATATCCTTTTGTCCAAACATCTTTATTTGCAAATTTTCATTGTAGTAAGTCATTGATCTGATTGATCTGGTATGATGCCTCTGACTTCTACACCATTAATACTTGATTGTCACCTGGACTTGTCTCAGACAGCTTATTGTTGCCCTATGTCATGGAGATCCTGCATCTTTGAATCTATAGTACCAGCCCCCATCAGGCCTAGCAGATCATAAAGGGGGTAGATGTTGGGGTGGGCCAATCCAAAGCCCTGGGTCTGGACCCGGGAGGTAGGTGAGCTGGTTAGCACACCAGCACTCCTACACCCATGCCACCAGGGTCAGCTCTCTAGCACTGCCCCAGCTAGCTCTTCTAATGCCACAGCCAGCAAGAGAAGGGAAGGGCTGACTCTCCAGGGCTCATGCACTCTGGGCTAGGGCTGGTTCACCTGCTTCCCTACTCAGTGTCTAGAACTCATTCTTATGGTAAAGGTCACAAGTACTTTGCTATAGAGGTGTACTTTGCAAGGAAGTTTCGATGTAGCCATTCCTGAAGTTTGTTATAATAATCATCATAGGAAAACTTTTTTTAAAAAAAAGTTTACTGTGCTTAAATGCATAAGAAAAATAAACCATGAGGTAAAACTCTGGATGTTTTGACCAGCACCTGCTAAAGTAGTGCTGACCCCAGTTTGATTCTTCACCTGGTGATGATCATTTCTCTGACAGTCATGACACTTTCAGGGACTACGACAATATAGCTTCATTGTATATTATATTAAATAAGTAGAAGCAAGTCCTATTCTGTTGGTTATGAATACAAGAAGCTGATTGTCAGTCTGAACTTTTGATTTTGGTGTTGTCTATTTCAATAGTGACTGTAGAGTTCATTACCATTAAGTGTTGAAAGGTCAAAGAATCTCTCAGCACAGAATGTTAATTTTGACATCATCTTGCCAGACAAAGAAAACGTGACACGAATGTTTGAGATAGGCAGACTGAAAGAAATGCTTTTGGGAAAGTGATACCTGCCTTATGTTACCAATTACCAGCTCCACTTTCTTTTTTACATTAGTGTGGTCATTTTGGTAAATAGTGATTAGGCTTTATGTTAAAACATTCCTCCCTTATGTTTTCTTGTATGCTGCTGTTCTCATCTTCAGCCTTTCTACCTCAGGCTCCCAGGTGCTGGGATTATAGGCATGCACCACCATGTCCAGTTGGAAAAGGCAGCTTCCACCAAGGCTCTCGGTGACTTTGCATCTTGATCCTCACACTATTCTGTAGCCTACTCCCTCCCCAACCCCCACCAAATGTGGACAACCTTAAAGAATTGCTAATAAGAATTGCTGTGGGAAAACAGCAAAAGTTGCGACTCTTGTCTTTTGAGTAATTATCATTTCCTTTCTTTCTTTTCTTTTTTTAAAGTTTGTTTTTATTGGCTGGGATGTCTTCTGATAGATTCCCAAGTTGGTTTTGCCCAATTCTTTATTCTTGTTTGTAATTTTGAAAGATTTACTTAATTTTTAAAAATGTATATGTGTGTCTTGGCTTCAGTTATGTCTGTGTGCCACATGCATACCTACTGCCTACAAAGACCAGAAAGGGGAGTCAGATCACCTAGAACTGGAGTTACATACATATGGTTTTTAGCTATCATGTGGGTGCTGAGATTTGAACTTAGATTGCCTGGAAGAGCTCTTAATCACTGAGCTATTGTCCAGTCCCCTGTTTCCTTTCATGTACTCTTTCTTATCCTCTTACTTGCTTCCATGTTGTTTGGAACTATGTAGACAGATTCACGTAGCAGTGAACAGAGCTAATCTCTAACCTTGAGAAACCAAATCTCAGGAACAACAGTACAATGGGACACGAATCCTGTTACAGACATACACGTGAGTTTGGTTTTCTTCTAATTTTAAACCTTTAGGTAAACAAGTCTCAGAAAAGACTTATAACCAGAGAACCTAGCTAAGCAGTACCTGAACACACAGCCCAACCAAACTATGAGATAATGCATCTTGTTTCAAGCTGCTAACATTTTGTTTGGTTACTTGTTACACAGTATAGAGATAGCTAAAGCTGGAGATAAACTGAAGCACTAAATAAACACTTCATATATTTGGTTTGTATAGACAGTTTGGTTACTTTAAAACCCAAGCATCTAAGACACTATATAAAATGTTTTTGAGTCAAAAAGTCTTATAAAACATTGTAAATGCACACTGTTTCTCTAGTAATTTTCCTTCCTCTTCATTCTGTTTTTACACCAGCACTGAGGTTCTTTTTTAAAGCTTGTTTTACTTGGAAAGGCATAACTGATATTAGAATGTTCTTTTATGTACTTAATTGCTCGTTTTCCAAATCGAAAGAATAAAGTAACCTGACAAAACCACTCTGCATCTTGTAGTTGCTGGCTGTCATGTCAGTGACTACAAAATAAAGCATACACTTATGATTCATTCATTATCCATGAAAAAATTATTTCCCATGGGGTATTTTCGGCCAAGTGCTTCTTTCTGCTGATGTGTCTGGGTTAAGCCAGTCATGACTCATCATATCACATGGGAGAGTGGGGACTGGCACTGTCAAATGCAATGGACCAGATGGAAATTGTCAAAGGAAATTTGATGAACTCACGTGAAAGTAATTTTTCATTGCTTCTTCTACTCTAAATACATGTTACTGATGCAAAAACAATTTGATCCATTCTTATCTCCTTGCACAAAGCTCAAGTCCAAGTGGATCAAGGACTTCCACATAAAACCTGGTACACTGAAACTAATAGAAGAGAAAATGGGAAAGAGCCTTGAAGACATCAGCACAGTGGAAAACTTCCAGAACAGAACACCAGTGGCTCAGGCTATAAGATCAACTATAGACAAATGGAACCTCATAATAGTGAAAAGCTTCTTTAAGGCAAAAGACACTGTCAATAGGTCAAAATGGCAACCTATAGAATGGGAAAAGATCTTTACCAACCCTACATCCAATAGAGGGCTAATATCCAATATATATAAAGAACTCAAGAAGTTAGACTTCAGAGAACCAAATAACCCTATTAAAAAATGTGGTACAGAGCTAAACACAGATTTTTCATCTGAGGAAATGGCCAAGAAGCACCTAAAGAAATGTTCAACATCCTTAGTCATCAGGGAAATGCAAATCAAAACAACCTGGTGATTCTACCACACATCAGTCAGAATGTCTAAGATCAAAAACTCAGGTGACAGCAGATGCTGGGGAGGATATGGAGAAAGAGGAACACTCTTCCATTGTTGGTGGGATTGCAAGCTGGTACAACCACTCTAGAAATCAGTCTGGCAGTTCCTCAGAAAATTAGACATAGTACTACCTCAGGACCCAGCTATACCACTCCTGGGCATATACCCAAAATATGCTCCAACATGTAACACAGACACATGATCCAATATGTTTATAGCAATCTTATTTATAATAGCCAGAATCTGGAAACAACCTAGATGTTCCTCAACAGAGGAATGAGTAGAGAAAATGTGGTACATTTACATAGTGGAATACTACTCAGCTATTAAAAACAATGAATTCATGAAATTCTTAGGCAAATGGATGGAACTAGAAAATATCATCCTGAGCGAGATAACCCAGTCACAAAAGAACACACATGGTATGTACTCACTAATAAGTAAATATTAGACCAAAAGCTCAGAATGCTTAAGATATAACTCAGAAACCACATGAAGCTCAAGAAGAAGGAAGATCAAAGTGTGGATGCTTCAGTTCTACTTAGAAGGGGAAACAAAATACTCATGGGAGGTAGAGAGTGTGAGGGTCCTGGGAGAGAGAGAGGAGTGGGATGGAAAAAGGGGGGCAAGATCAGGTGTGGGAAGAGAAGGGGGAGAAGTACAGTGAGTCAGGAAATTGAACAGAGGTGTGTAGCATTTTGGTATGGAGATCTGGGGGTAGCCATTAGAAAGTCCCAGATGCCAGAGACCTTAGAAGTTCCTAGGACCCAATGGGGATGACATTAGTTGAAATATCCTACAAAGTAGAGAGAGAACCTGTATAGACCACATCCAGTGGGTGGGCACAGCCTCTGTTTGAGGGATGGGGCCATCCATCCATCTCAAAAATTTTAGCCCACAATTGTTCCTGTCTAAAGGAAATGCAGGGACAAAGAGTGGAGCAGAGACTGAAGGAAAGGCCATTCAGGGACTGCCCTACCTAGGGATCCATCCCATCTTCAGACACCAAACCCAGACACTATTGTTGATGTCACGAAACAATTGCTGACAGGAGCCTGGTATAGCTGTCCCCTGAGAGGCTGTGCCAGAGCCTGACCAATATAGATGAGGATGCTTGCAACCAACAGTCAGACTGAGCATAGGGACCCCAACGGAAGAGTTAGGGCAAGGACTGAAGAAGCTGAAGGGGTTTGCAATCCCACAGGAAGCACAACAATATCAACTAACTGGACCCCCCAGAGCTCCCAGACACTTAACCACTAACCAAAGACTATACATGGAAGAGACCCATGGCTACAGCTGCACATGCAGCAGAGGATGGCCTTATCTGGTATCAATGGGAGGGGAGGCCCTTGGTCCTGTGGAAACTCAATACCCCTGTGTAGGGAGATACTGGGGTGGTGAGGCATGAGTTGGTGGATGGGTGGATGAGTACCCTTATAGAGGCAGGGGAAGGAGGTATGGGGAAGGAGGCTTGCAGAGGGGAAACTGGAAAGGGGACAACATTTGAAATGTAAATAAATAAAATAACCAAAAGAAAAAATGCTGTGTAGACTGGAAAGGAGAAAAGGCTCTATGAGGAGTGAGAGAGGGGCTGGAAATGAACAAAGTGCTTTGACTAAGACTATCAAAGAACTAATAAGAATGTAAAGATATCAGTGATAAATGCTTGGGCCAATAGTTACATCTAACCTGATACACACACACACACACACACACACACACACACACTCACTCACTTGTATGCATTTTGGGGATGTGCCATATTAATTTCTTACAACTCTGATAACTGGTCTACCTGAGAAAAGTTATAAGAAAGGCTGACATTTATTGAGGGACTCACTTTGGGAGAGAAATAACACGAGATTTAGTTGGTTTTACTTTACTTATTCTGGCCTAATGTAACAGTTTTGTGCATGTTTTGTAACACATTGAAGTACTTTGTTAAGGTGTCAAGGTTTTCATCTCCCAATGAATGTAGCTGATTTGGCCATGATTCTTCCGTGTCTTTGTTTGTAGCAGTGTGATGAAGCACTTTAGCCTGATTCAGGAGCCAAGCTTGGGTTATCTCATGGGTTGGTTCATTGGGTACTCTGAGAAGGATGAAGAATGAAGTTGGATTTTACAGGAGTCTTCCCCAACTTCAGGTATCTTTACAAGTTTGGGTTAATTGAACTAAGGACTCAAGGGTTGATTGATTTTATATAACTTTATTATTATTTTAGTTGTCCTACAAAAACAACTGGTTTGATTATGACACTCCACACACACATATTGTATCTTGCTCATATTCAACTCTCCTACCCACCTGCCTTCATCCCTGCCTTTCTCTGGTCTTCTTCCCCGTAAATAAAATAGTTCTTTGTTTTCCCATTTTTTAAAAAATTATCTTTAATTTTTTTTTTTTACAGTCTAGTCATTAACCCCCTTCCCATTCTGTCCTCTGACAGTCTCTCATCCCATTCTTCCTCTCCTGTCTCCAAGAGGATGTCCCCACCCCCATATCCCATCAGGCCTCCACATTCCCTGGGGCCTGAAGTCTCTCAAGGGTTGGGTACATCTTCTCTCATTGAGGACACACCAGGCAGTCCTCTGCTGTATATATGTTGGGGGCCTCAGACCAGCTAGTGTATGTTGCCTGGTTGGTGGCTCAGTGTCTGAGAGATCTCAGGGGTCTGGATTAGTTGAAACTGCTGATCTTCCCATGAGGTTGCCCTCCTCCTTAGCTTCTCCAAGCCTTTCCCTAATTCAATCACAGGGGTCCCTGGCTTCTGTCCATTGGTTGGGTGTAAGGATTTGCTTCTGTCTTAGTCAGCTGCTTGTTGGGCCTCTCTGAGGACAGCCATGCTAGGCTCCTATCTGTAAGCATATCATAGCATTAGTAATAGTGTCAGGCCTTTGAGCCTCCCCTTGAGATGGATCCCAATTTGGGCCTGTTACTGGACCTCGTTTCCCTCACTGTTTTCTCTTTTTTTCCCCCCTGCAGTTCTTTTAGACAGGGACAATTCTGAATCAGAGTTTTTGACTGTGGGATGGCAACCCCATCCCTCCACTTGATGCTCTATATTTCTACTGGAGATGGCCTCTACAAGTTTCCTCTCCCTACTATTGGGCATTTCATCTAAGGTCCTTCTTCCCTTTGAGTCCTGAGAGTCTCTCACCTCCTGGGTCTCTGATCTATTCTAGAGTGTCCCCCACCCACCCACCTCCAGAAGTTGTATATTTCCATTCATTCTGCTGGTCCTTGGGGCTTCACTCCTGGTCCTCTCCCCCCATTTATTATTTTTAAATACATTCACTTGCTGGATCAATGATATGCTTGCTGGTCAAAAAACAAGAGAAAAACAAAAGTGCTTATGACAATTGTGCTAAGTGGTTAGGAGTTCCACCATGGATATTGTAGATATTTTCAATGTCATGTTATGAGCAATTGGACAATCATAGCCCATTAAACCATGAGTTAAACTTATTTACTCTCTGGGAATTTGCTGTTCTCTTTAGAGAGAAATTGACCTTGATTATGCATTATTTGCTTAAATTATTGTGATCCATAGGTATAGCTGGTTATTTGGTATCCAGAAGCAAGCAAGCCATCCTCACAAGATTTTCTTTCCTGACAGAGGCTTAGCTGCTACCAGGGACCCTCATGACCTGGCTTTCCAATATCACTTAGGGAACAACACATGTACTGAAAGCAATTTGAGAGCATTGGGAGAAAAGAAGAGTGTTACATTTAATATTAGGATTATAGCTTTACCTTCAAGTTGGAGTTGTAAATACACATAGTGACTTTATTCTTCTATGGATTTGCTCTTGCTTTTTCTTTTGCTTGAAATTTATTAGGCAAGATTTGTCATTCCAGATGCATCTCAGCTGTTGTCTTTAGGAATATGATTTGAACATTATATTGGATACTCAACCCTGCACACATTAGCTCCTCTCTTCTGTGTTCACATGCCCTGCTCACTTCCCTGACTTCACACTGTTCACATTGTATTATAAAACTGACTTACTTGTCTGACATATCTGATTTCCAAGACTGTAATACTTGAGATCTGACTCCCAAGATTATAACACTTGAGATCAGAAACCATATCCCATTTAACACTGTAGTCTGAATGATAAGTACCATGCTATTTCATACAGGCTATTATTGTATAAATTTTGTATTTAGGAACATGATGGTATTCACTATACAGCAAACCATCCTACTAATTCTACATCCTTTTATTATACCTTAAAAAGTTCTAGAAGCAGAAAAATAGATCTCCAAATGCCATCCTCTCAGTTCTTGAAAGCTGTAAATATTTGATTATACAGAGAAGGGAAATTGAGATTGCAGTTAGAAGTGTAGTAGATGACCAGTAACTGTAAGGTAGGAATAATGTGTGTTACCTGGGTGCACCCAGTTCACATAGAAGGATCTTTAATAGTAGACGGGAGAGGTAACATAGGAAGCAGTGCCAAGACATGAAAATAAAGGCCTAGTGATGGAGGCTGAAGAGATGGCTCAGTGGTTAAGAGCACTGGCTGCACTTCAAGAGGACCTGGGTTCAATTCCCAGTAGCCATATGGCAGCTTACAACCGTTTGTAACTCCAGGGTTCCAGGGTATCTGATACCTTCACACAGACGTACATGAAGGCAAAGCACAAATGCATATTCATATAACATAAACAAAACATGCTTTGGGATAACCTGTGAGGACTGAGGACTGAAAAACAACACACCCAAATAAACTAGTTTATATAATCTAATGAATGTATTTACTTGTTTTTATAATAAACGTCTTGCTCTCCCTCCTTCATTTAGGGAGGTATAGGCAGGAGGGGAGAACAAAAATTTGCTTCAGGAGTTGCGTGTGCCCAAAGCCTCTCTGTGCTTTGCACACTCTCTTGCCAACTCATATGCCATCCGGGCAGAGACCTATCACTTCCAGTTGGTCTACCGAAACATCTCCTCCATCTACGAGTTGCTGGAGTTTATGGAGGAGCCAGTGCCGCAGATCTAGATCTAGGAGCACATCGTCGCCGTCCAAGATGAAAACTTAAAGCATGGCTGTGATCGAAGAGCCGTGGACCCTGGAGCAGCCCCAAGGAGACGGAGAGACTCACGGAGTTTCCAAGGAGTGACATGGAGGTGGGGAAATTGTCTGAGTCCATACCCTGGAATGACTAAAAAAAGACAGGCCCTATGGGAAGATGTTTTTTTTTAAAAAGTGGACTCACAAAACCGGAAGGAAAGATGGTGGAGCAGAACCACAAGAGCAGGGGAGAATGGTGAAACTACAGATGTGGAGATAAAGAGCCTGGGAGCAGTATGGGAATTCGGCTTGCAGTAGACACGGCCTGGCCTGTGGCTTTGAGCTATGGCGGCTCATTCTGAGGAAGAAAGAACAGGTTTCAGTTCCACTCCTTTGAGAGGACAATCCTGTGTGCTTAACATTCCTATATTTTCTGGAGGTCTGTGGGCACAAGGACCTTCGTGTTGTGCTCCTAACACCTCATGAAACAACAATCAAGCCTTTATGGCTATGTGCAGGGCACATCACTCCATTTGAGCAAAGAGTGATTGATGAAAAGAATAAAATTCTAAGGAAAAGTATGCATAGGAAGCTGTCTTTTGAGGGTTGCTCAACCTCTTGACATTGGGATCTAGCAAAGCCTACACTTGAGAATTCCAGATTGAGTTGCAAAAAATTGGGAAAATGTCTTAACTTCATGTGTTGGCCTGTATTTATCACTATCTTCAGCTGAGGGGAAAAGAAAAAAACATGCCAGAGAGTCATAGACTGTCCTGAGCTATTATGAGTCACAGAGATATGACTGGGTAGGTTAGAAAAATGCCTCTTGAGAAAAATTTGTGAAAATTACTATAAATTCATGAATAAACATGTATGTATGTATGTATGTATGTATGTATATATGTATATATGTTTATTTCTGTGAAAAAACTATATTCCAAGGTAATATTATGTAACAAAACTGAGACTGATATTGGCGAAAATTCTATTTTTTAATTGAAAATAGATTTTTTCATACAATATATTGATTATAGTTTTCTCTCCATCTGTTTCTTGAAATTCCTCCCCTCCCATCTGAATCTATCTCCTTTCTCTCTCTCCTTAGAATACAAACAGAAATCTAAGAGTTAATAATAAAGCAAAGTTAAATGCAATATGATTAAAAAATTGGAACAGGACAAACAAACAAACAAGCAAACAGAAGGAAAAGAGATTAAGTAAAAAAAAGGCACAAGAGCCATAGATACACATAAAACATCTTGGTTCACATATTCTGGAATCCTATAAAAATACAAACTGGAGGGTAAAACATATACAAAAACCTGTAGGGTAAGATAGATAGATAAATAAGTAAGTAAATAAATAAATAAATAAATAAATAAATAAATGAATGAAGGAAGGAAGGAAGGAAGGAGGAGGAGAAGAACAAGAAGAAAAACAAGAACAAGCAGCAGCAGCAGTGCCAATGCCTGAGATGAGACCTGCAAAGACGCCATTGAGTTTGAATTTCTTTTCTGTAGGTCATTTACTGCTGGGCATGGGGCCTACTCTGACTCCTTTGAGAGAGCTAATTTTTCATTCTCAAGTGGTTATCAGTGGAAGATAGATAACTTCTGCATCGGGCATGGGGCATATCACCACTTTCAGGATCTCATCTGGTGCAGACTGGTATAGGCCCTGTGCATATGTGTTAGTTAGGGTTTTACTGCTATGAACAGACACCATGATCTTAGCAAGTCTTATAAAGTACAACATTTAATTGGGGCTGGCTTATAGATTCAGAGGTCCAGTCCATTATCATCAAGGCGGGAGTGTGGCAGTATCCAGGCAGATGTGAGGCTAGAGGAGGTGAGAATTCTGCATCTTCATCCAAAGGCAGACAGGAGAAGACTGGCTTCCAGGTAGCTAGTTGAGGGTCTTAAAGCTGGTGCCCACAGTGATACACCTACTCCAATAAGGCCACACCACCAAATAGTGCCACTCCCTGTGCCGAACATATTCAAACCACCACAGCATGCCACCTTAGTCTCTGTGAGTTCATATGCACCTTGGTCCTGCTGTGTTTAGAAGGCCTTGTTTCCTTGGGGTCCTCCATCATTCTGGCTCTTAGACTGTCTCAGCCTCCTGACCTTTGCAGGGCTCATGGAGACATCCTGTTGAGAACTGAGTGTTCCCAGATCTCTCACTCTCTGCACATTGTCTGGCAGTGGGTCTTTGTAATTATTCCGTCTGCTGCAGCAAGAAGATCCTCTGAACCTCTATGGCTCTATGGATTGTAGCTTCCTTTTCATTTACTTAACAGCTAACTTTCATATATAAGTGAGTACATACCACGTTTATCTTTCTGGATCTGGGTTACCTCACTCAAGGTGATTTTTTTAGTTCTATTTATTTGCAAATTTCATTATTTCATTTTTTTTTTAAAAAATGGTAGAATAGTAGTCTATTGTATAATTGTACCACATTTTTTATCTATTCATTCATTGTGGGATGTCTAGGCTGTTTGCAATTTCTGGCTAATATCAGTAGAGCAGCAATGAACATGGTTTAGCAAGTGTCTTTGTGGTGAGAAAATATATCATTTTTATTTCTACTGTTAAAAGACCACCTGCTTCTTTGATTATTCAGTATGTATGTTTAAAATAAACATACATAGAATTTTTTTCAAGCAAATGTGATATTTTACTCATTACGTTATTTTTAACCTGTTTTCAACTTGAGTTTTAATTGAACAATATTTGTTAATACATCTTATTTAAATAGCTATGTCATTCTTTACAGTGACTGTATTTCATTATGTTGTTGCTAGGCAATGCTAAAATTAATGTCTCACTTTAAAATATTTTTGAAATTTTGTATATTTTTCTTTAGAATGCTTTCTTAAACATGGGAAATAGGTATACACCTTACAGTGTTTTGAAATTCTATACATTTATATCCAAAAATTTCTGTAACTTGTCTATGAAATTTTCAGGATCTTGTCTGTTATTTGATCATTTTGTTCTCAGTAATATAAGCAGCTTTTATTTCACACTTCAATGTGTGTTTTGGATGACCACTAGAGGTCATCTAAGAAATTAAATATCCAATGTGAAGCTCAGACATTTCTGTCAGGTTGACCTTCATGTAAAGCAGAGAAAGAGTCATTAGCTAATGCCAGCTGACTGTTATAACATTCAGTATTAAAATATAGCCTAACTTGAAAACCGTTCCTTTATGCCGAAGCATCTGACTAAACTTTCTCTAAGAATAAGATTAGTACATAATCCTTTTTTTTCTGCTTGTTTCTTTCACATATTTCGTTTTTATATTTACTTAAGTTAGTTTAGGTTAAATAGCAAGTCCAAGACATATTAGAGTCAAAGGAGCCATGCAAGGGCTGGGGAGATGGCTCAGTGGTTAAGAGCCATCTGGTTGCTCTTCCATAGGTCTTGAGTTCAATTCCCAGCAACCACATGATGCATCAGAACCATCTATAGTAGGGCATGATGCCCTCTTCTGTAATGCAGATGTACAGGAAGACAGAGCACTCATATAAATAGCTAAATATATCTTAAAAAATCCCTACAAAGTAGCCATGTAAAACTTGTTGGGTTTGTTTTATTAGGGGCATAACTGATTTTGCTGCTGTATTCTTTCCATGCCTCTACAATATGTAGATTAAATAGAAATATGCTACAAACAGAGCAAACTGGCATCTTTTCTTTTGTACACCTAACATCTCAGTGGATGTGTTTTTTATTTAATCAGATTTGAGGGCTAGAATAATTATACGTTATGATTATTTAACACTGTCCTACAAATTAGAGTTATTCTTTACATAAGGGATAAAATTATGAGACAAACTACAAATACAAATATTCTTTGACTTATGAGACTGTAACTTCACAAACCTATTTTGAATTGACAGTATTATACACTGAAAGTGCATTTGCCTCATCTAACCCACGGTACATCTCCATTTAACTTAGCCTTCTTTAAATCTGCTTAGAACATCAACAGCTTGCACCGGGCAAATCATCCAACATGAACCCTATTTTGTGATAAAGTGTTAAGTGTCTCATAATTTATTGGCCAATCTACTGAAAGTACAAAGCAAATGGTTGTAATTGGTATGCTTTTACATCATAGTAAAGTTGAAAAGTTGTAAATTGAACAAAGCATCACAATTTAAAGACCATCTGTGATTCAATATAAAAAAAGGATTTTATTCTAAAACATCTATGTTCTCTTTGCCCACAGGTTAGAGATGATACTCACACCATCTGTGATGTTTTATTTTATGTATCAGCTTAACTGGACCAGAGAATACACAGGCTTTTTATTAATATTATTTTCAGGTATGTCTTTGAGAGTGTTCCCGGAAGAGCTAAGCATTTAAGTTGATGAGCTAAGGTGGAGTAGATAACCCTCTCCCAAGTGAATAAGCATCACCCTCTCCAAGGACCCAAGCAAGGCAAAGATGGAAGAAGATAGTTTTTATTCCTGTCAGACTTCCTAAGGTGGAAACTCAATTTTCTTCTAGTATTCTTGGTTCTTAGCCTTCAATCTTGGTCTGGCATTTATGCCATTAACTTCCTTGACTCAAAGACTTTGAAGTACAATGCTTGTTAACCTGCAGATGGCAGATACTGGACACTCTTAGCTTTAACAATCATGTGAATTGATGTTTTATGATATCTACTAATATGTCTATGCATCTATCTATCTATCTATCTATCTATCTATCTATCTATCTATCTATCATCTATCTACTACCTATCTACCTATCCATCAATCTATCATCCTATTGTCATTTATCTATACTATGTATATTATTGGTGAGCCCCCAGTATTCCAGAGTACTCAAATCATTGCTGAACTACTGAACACTCATTGAAAAGCTCTCCTTGTTTAAGTTTCTTTCCCTACCAGTGGTTTTGTAGTGACCAGTCACATAAATACTGTGAGCATCTTTCATAGCTTCTGCTTTTAGAAACCCATTATTCTATTAAAAATTATTAAGCCCTTCCCAAGAACATTTGCTTATAGATCCAAAATCTAGGTATATTTAGTATGTTTATATTAAAAGATAAAAAAAATAAAAAACACATGCATTTGGTCTTCATCTTATAACTTTTTGAATTCATGATGTTGGAAAAGACACATTCATTAGACTGTTATGCTGTTTAATCTCTTCTCAGGCTAACAATATGTAGTATGATACTGAAAAGATGCTGGGCATTGGCACTGAATGTCAGTTTCTGCTTCTCAGTGCAGTCACAGGCTAAACAATCAATGCTATCCAGTGCAGTGCTTTGCTAAGCAACAAAGCATGGTAGGTTAGATGTATGAAGGGTTTCTCTGGTTTACTATAACCTCAACTTGTTATAGATTTGCCACAATATAACCCCTTCTAAGTTGAGGATCCCATATTTATATCCTATTAAAAACATTAAGCTTATTAACACAAATATCATCTTAATGGAGAATATATTAATTTCCAAAATCAAAAGAAGGCTGGTTAGTGGAGTGGCATTATTACACATTTCTGTAATTGTCTTTAATGTCTGACTCAGTCGAAGACAGCTGTGTTCTCATGTAGGCTTCTGTGCTCAATTTGCTATTGTGTTATAGGTCATTTGGCCTCTGGGAAATGTCACTGTGTGTTTACCAATGAACGAAAATAACAACAAAGCAAATGGGGTCTCAGCGTTGTTATAAAAATAGTTTTTACCTTGTGAGTACCTTGTGAAGGTCTTCAGGAGCCTCAGGAGCTCCCAGCTCACATTTTCTGATCCACTGCACTAGATTATTGGGACCATTATTAGACATTTTAATTGTAGAATAAAAACATATCAACAGGCGATTATTGCAAATTGGTATTGGAGGGTTAAAATCTAGGATTTCTAAATGAATTCTGACATCCAATGGCTTTAAAAAATGTCAGTATAGTTAAAATTTTAAAGTTTTCTTATTTGAAAAGTGCATATAAGAATGTTTATTTCATAGTACTTTTAAAAAAGTATTGGAATGGACTAAGAGTCCAGGTAGCTTTAGTTATTATTACTGCTGAAGACTCAGAAGATAGTATGTTAGTAAGGACCCCCTCCCAGTCTTCCAAAGTACTTGACTGACTATTATGGTAAGTTCAGAAAACAAATGAATATCTGAGAGGTACCATAGCATCTTTGTGTCACACTACTGCTATCCACTATGTCTAGTAGGTGTTTTCACTGTGTTACTATGAAGACCCTGAAGCTCAGGGTAGCTAAGTTAGTTTGCTAAGATGAAGGAGAGAACAGGCAGTCTGGGAATCCTCAGAGCCAATTTCTAGGGTCAGCACTCCTCCTCCTGCTCCTGCTCTTCTGAATCTTCCTCCTCTGCCACCTGATACAGGATCTCATTATGTATCCCTAGATGGTCTAGGATATGCTGTGTACACCAGGGTGACCTTTAACTCATAAAGATCCACCTGCTTCTACATCCTGAGTGTTGGGATTAAATGTACCACCACTCCCTGCTCAGGACTAACATTCTTAACTACATTCTACAACAATATTCTAAGAAGATACTTAATTTTAAAAATTATTAGTACTTTATTATTATTATTATATTATTATGTGCTTTATGTGTATGAACATTCTGCTACATATATGTATATGTACCATGTGTCTGCCTAGTGCTCTTGGGGGACAGAGGAAAGCTTCGGATACCCTGGAACTGGAGTTACAGGTGATTGTAAACTGCCATCTGAATGTCAGGAACCAAACTCAGGTCCTTTGCAAGAGTAATAAGTGTCTTTAAGTGTTGAATTGTCTCTTTAACTCCCATTCTAGAGAGATTTTGCTTATCTTATTACAAATTATGGAATTTGAATTTACACTTGGTTTTAATCATTCTTCTGGGTGCATTTTGTGTTCCTGGAAAAAAATGTCATTAAACTTTACACACATTGATAGATTCAATTCAATCATATTACAAATTATAGAATTTGAATTTACTCTTGGATTTTAATCATTCTTCTGGGTGAATTTTGTGTTTCTGGAAAAAAAAGTCATTAAACTTTACACACATTGATAGATCCCAGGAGAATCATGGATACACAATAGGGGTAAGCCCGCTACTTGCCAGTGCCTCTCAGCATTGTCATGCTAACACCATCTATCTTTGCTTGCTGTACATCTTGTTTGATTTCTCAGCATTTGTTACTAATTACATAGATGTTTGATGCCAATGCTTTCTTTCTCTGGTTTCTCACAACTAACTGTATAAGGAATAATTTTCAGCATGAGTTTTACCAGAGTAAGATGCACTTCAAATCTTTTGCAATGATGAGAACTTCCTGTGTTCATTGAATTTCATGAGCAAAATACCTCAAGTGTGTCTCTTTCATTCATTTTAGGGAATTCTTAACTTCCTTAGAACATCTTATTTTACCAATGACATTATTGGCCAAAGTACTTGAAATCCGAATAAGAGATTCACTTTTGTTTCCTCCAAGTATATGTTAGAAAAACTATATTTTTATATTTATATAGCAATCATATGACTCATTCAGATCTGGATATAAGATGATAAAGTTAGTATTTTTAATGGATTTTCTTTCTTTCTTTCTTTTTTTAAATTATAGCAGAAACTTCCATGTAAGGCTGGAATGCTAATCACTGTATTTCTTGGATGGAACTGTGAGGCATACTTTAGGTGCTATGTGCAATTTAATTTGTGTTAATAAGGGTCAGCATCACCATCTGGACAATAAAACATGGTTGATCCCTTGAGAAAAAGACGTGATCAAATATCTAAACCCATTAGACATTCTTATTAACAACAGTCATTTAAATATGATAGCTAAGGGAAACTTTACTATTTTATATCACTTTTAGAACATTTCCTTCTTATAAACTTAACCCAAATTCTATGAAATAGTAGGTTTTCAGTAGTGGGCAGAAAACTGCAATTGGCTGTGAAACATTCAAGGCAGGATGTTGTTCTTATGTTTGCTGACTCCC
Organism: Grammomys surdaster; assembly: GCF_004785775.1. Classification (NCBI taxonomy): domain Eukaryota; kingdom Metazoa; phylum Chordata; class Mammalia; order Rodentia; family Muridae; genus Grammomys; species Grammomys surdaster. Next base: position 2,826,494 of record NW_021604641.1, on the reverse strand, counting down.
ATTACTTAAGAAAAGTCTGGCACTCATGGCCACCCTGTCTTCTCTTAGCGTTTTCAAATCTATAAGTCTCCTTTTCCCAGAGTTTCCCACTGATCAAAGTTACCAGCATCCTTCTGTTACTAATTCTCGCTGAGATACAGTCCTCTACATGCTGAGTCTAGGGCTTTCCAGATCACTCCCTGTAAGTTTCTGTTTCTCTGTTCTTCATCCTTTCCTTTCCTCCTTCCAGCCCATCTCTGCTGCATCATGCAGCACCGAGCAGATTCTGCCTTGGTGGATTATAATCTTTTATAAGATACACCAAATAATTGTAGCTGGAGGTATTATTTCCTTGTCTATTTTAAACAATAATCCTTCTGATAGCTGTTAAATTAATTAGACGGCTTAACATTTCGGATGCCATTCTTCATAGCATGCTATAGTGACAATGTATCATTCTTAGACTTCTAGAGATTGGGGAACCTAATACATTATTTTTCTTTGTCTTTGGATATTTGAGACATGGTTTCTTTGTGTAGCCCTGGATGCCCTGAAACTAGCTCTGAGCTAGTCTAGAACTCACAGAGAACCACCTCCTGGGTTCTGGGATTAAATGTATGTGCAACTACCATGTGGTTCCTAATATGTCCTTAAACAGTTTTTAACAGTTGATCTGAATAGAGCAGGTTCAAATATTTTAAAAAACAAAACAAAACAAAACAAAACAAAACAAAACAAAACAAAACAAAACAAAACAAAACTCTGTCTGATGGTTTGGTTTCCATACAGCTGACTGGTGTGAGTTTTAATGAGGTATGGTCTTTTCAGCTTTAGGCTATACAATAAGAAAGAAAGCTCTGGCTTTAGCAAACAGGAGCCTGTGCAGATAAACAATATTTTTAATGTCCTAAAAGAATTGTTCACTTTACACCTGGGAAAATATCTAAGGATTTAAAGGTCTGTGTTTCGAAAGAAAGTGAGAACTGCTTTTAAAACAGCTACTCTGAAGGCAGGATTTTAGGATTTCTCCATTTTTAGGAAATCCAGAGGGAGAAAATACTCTACACACAGCCCTCCAAGAAGCATAGGTGTCACAAAAGCCAGAGTTTTGTTAGATCAACACCCACTCTCAGGTATGGGGAAGGCAGCACTGTGATTTCAAGCCATGTATTGTGTCAGTGAATGCATTTTATCACTGTAACACGGCACACATTTTTCTTTAAGGCAATTCCTAAACTTATCCTGATATTTGGAAAGTGGAAAGAATACTAGACCTGTGTAAATGTATGGTTAGAGGAACAAATGCAGTCAGTGTTTCCCCTACGACCATTGCTGATGTACATGTAGCTTTAATGCACATGAGTATTCCAAAGGGGGCACACCAGTCACCTCCAATTCAACTGTGTTGAAAACATCCTAGGAAGGTGCAATGGTTCCTTCTGGAGTAAACAGACATTTATAACTTATTAATCAACTATTCTTTCAATGAACAACTATCTAGCTATAATAAAGTAAATGTCTCTCAGCACCTATGTCCTTAAAGTCTGACTTGGAAAGGAGATTAAGAATTAATTTACTCTGAAAGCTCATGGCAAATCTCTTGCTGACCATGTTGGTGACCTCGGGCACCACCAAGACCAACAAAACTTTGCCACAGATATGGGGAAGGACCCTCATACCCATAAAGGGAATGCCCCAGTCCCAGTTCCCTTATGGAGCCGAGGACTGATATGCCTGCCCAATACCACAGAAGGCACAGCTAACCGGCTACCACAAATATTAATGAAAAAAATAGATACCCTCACAAAGCCAGGCCCAATCATAAATACGATGAATAACAATTTACATCCAGGGAAGAGAAATCTCCCTGAGAATCCCCTTCTTTTTTCTTTCCAGGTAAAATTGAATCACCCGTGATGCCTGCTATTAGAAGTTCTAACCCAGATGGACCAGAAGCCAGGAGCCTCACCCTTACCCTCACCCCCTACCTTTTCCCACCTGCACAAGGTCCCCTGAAGCTGGGCAACTGCAAGATCCTGCTTGGCAACTGCAGATAGACTCAAAGCAGTGTACCATATCATCTGAAGAATAGCAGGGAGACCATAACTCAAGCAGTGTACCATATCTTCTGAAGAATAGCAGGTTGCAGTCCTCCTTGCCCCCACGAATAACCAGGACCCGCCGGTTGGGTCAAGTGGCACCCAGATGTGGGGCTCGAGGCACAGACCCATCCAGACGGACCCTCATTGAGAGGATGTGCGCACGACATCAAGATTGAGCAAGACAGAGATCATCGCCCGTGACCTGTTGTCCACGGAACCAGGTTGATGCTGCCATCAAGAAGGCAGTTGAAGTTCATTACCATCAGCTGAAAATTGCAGAGGATCCAGAAGTGACTCCGCAGGAGACTGACACAGCTGTCAGCTCCCCTGCCTCCCCCTACGGTCGACCCCTAGACTTCCACGCCCTCCAGAAGGGTTCCTGGTATGCCTGGCTTTGCCCTCATTTCTCTCGCTAGAGAGCTTGGCCTCTTGATCACCACAACAAAAATTGGCTTTTTCCTAAACCAAGGCCACCCTTGATATGGCCGCTAACATTGGGGAGCCTTCCTTTATGACAATATTACACCCCAAACTGACAAATGGTTGGTAACTTGAACATTTACAAGAGACTAGGATGGCTGTGAGTTAGCCCAATGACGGGATTATTGTAGGTCCACTTCCCAGGGGCCCACCCAATGCAGCCGAAAAGGAGTGCGTGGTGCTGGGAGTGGGTGCAGCCTACATGGCCTAAGACAGGGCTCTCACCCTCCTTTCACCCACATCAGAGTCCCTTGACGTTGCCCATCGTCGACAGCCTAAAGCCTTCGACCATCGATGTGACTCGTCTCACATCAATGTTTTGGGGTTGTGAACTTGTCTAAGACCCCCCATAATTAGACATCCAAATTCAAAACTCACATAGTTGGGATTGAACATAAGACGCCTTCTCTAACTAAACAGAGAAGGGGGAGATGCCAGAAGCCAGGACCCTCGCCCTTACCCTTAACCCCTACCTTTCCCCACCTGCACAATGTCCTCTGAAGCTTGGCAACTGCAAGATCCTGCTTAGCAACTGCAGACAGACTCAAAGCAGAGTACCATGTCTTCTTAAGAATAGCAGGGAGACCATAACTCAAGCAGTGTACCATATCTTCTGAAGAACTGCAGGTAGATCATAATTCAAGGCAGTGTACCATATAGACCATGACATGTTTCAAGGCACAGGCCAAGAAGATTTTGTACTTTTCCACCACCTGGACCCTCTTACCCCCTCCCCTTGTAAAACATGCTATAAAAAAGCATTTCATGTTCAAAAGAAATTAAAAAAAAAAGAAAAAAAAAGAATTAATTTACTCATTTATAAAAATAATTACTGATTAAGTAATGTTTTATAATAAAACCACCTCAGTAAATTGCCTCAGACATAATCTCAGAAAGGTAGCTTATTTTCTTCTTTTCTTTAAAAAAGGTATATATATCTATATGCATATGTGTATGTGTGTTTATATGGTGTATTGTGGAACTTAAGTATGGGTGTGAAAGTTTGTGGTGCCATCACATATATATCGTAATATTTACATAGAGGTTAGAGGTCAACCTCAGGCATTGATTTTCACCTTTCACCTTGCTTTTTGAGACATGGTCTTCTGCTCACTGCCTTGTACCAGAGACTATGGGACCTGTGAGATTATAGGGTTATTTTTGTCTGCCTCACATTTGGCTATAGGGGTCTTGGGATTACACATGTACACTGCTTCATCTAGATTTGTGTGGTTTCCGGTGACTCCAACTTGAGTCCTTACATTTGAATGGCAAGTGGGTCATCTGTGGGACCATCTCCTGATCCTCTGTTTAGTTTTTAAAATTAGCTTATAACACAGCAGTTTCTCTTCAGCATCTTCATATATATTCAGTTTTGGGTGTCTCCTTGATATACCTCTCTCCTCCTTGCCTCCTGTTTCCACTTAAATCCTTCTAGCATTCCCCGCTACATTTTCATATCACATGTGACTCCTCTCCACATCCTTCTCCTGAAATATGGATGGTTCCAACCCATGGGTCCCTTTCTAGTTTTCCTGCCTCGACCCACACTCAGTTCCACAAACATACTCATATAAAATTAGAAGCTAGGATCTGCATACGCGAGATGGCATGTAGCTTTAGTTTGCATTTTCGTGACTGCTAAGAATGTTGAACTTTATTTATTGACTGTTGGCATTTCTTCTTTTGAGAACCAAGTTCAATTCCTTAGCCTATTTTTTATTTAGTTTAGTTTTTGTGTGTGTGTGTTCTTCATGTATTTTAGAATATTCATAATAGTCTGACAGACGGTTAGTTGGTAAAGAATTTTTTCTCTGTTCTGTAGCCTGTTTACTCAGTTTAATGCTTTCTAGACTGTGTAGAGTTTTTTTTTAAAATGAGGTCTCACTTGTCAATTTCTGACCTGATTTTCTAAGACAATGGAGTCCTTGCTGCCACCAGCACAGCTTAGGGACTGATCGAACTAAGACGATGTGGGATGAGAAAGCAACAGACCTCCCAGAAAAGCTGGGATTGGGTGGGCCGTGTACTTTGATGGAGAAACGTCATTAACATTCTGGAAGCTCAGCACACTTATTTTATATATTTGAATCAATAAGGTTGGTTTGCAGTATACAGCTGAAGAAGGGGACAAGTTAGCTAACCTCAGGAGACCTTTGTGGATTTGGAAGCTTTAGGTCAGTATTATTCTGGGAGAAGCTATGGTTGATAGTTTCAGCATACACTACTTTTAGCTACAGGTAAACATCCATACTTGGAGCAGGAGATGGCTGTGTAATTTCCCTGAGCCTGAATCAGGGAAGGTTTTGCCATCACCAAGGGTCTGAGACATTTGGGTCCTTGACATGGCTGTGCTCATGTCAATGACATACGTTCACTCAGAACTTCATCTGCCCCAGTCAAGGCTTCCTCCACCCCCTATGAGTTCTATTCAGAATGCCCTTACCTATACTTATATCTTAAAATGACTTCCCAAACTTTTCCTCCAGCATTTTCAGTTCTAGATCATATGATTCATTTGGATCTGATTTCTATACAGAGTGAAAGATAAGGGAGGATAACCTGCAGTTATCCTGTTTTCCCACCGCCATTGTTGTGGTGGCTGTCTTTCCTCCAGTGTTTGTTTTTGGCGTCTTTGTGAAAAACCAGGTGGATATAAATATTTGGGTTTGTATTTGGGTCTTTTATTCTCTTCCATTAATCAATATGTCTGTTTTTGGTGCCAAACTGTGCTATTTCTGTTACTATGGCTCTATATAACTCGAATCCAGGCATGAGGCTACCATCAGCTTCGATTAATTACTGAATCAGTTTTGCTTAGGATTCGTTTGGTGGTCTGAGATCTATTGTGATTCTAAATGCATTTTGGTTAAATTTTTTATATGTTTTGTGAAGGATAGTGTTGAAATTTTGATGAGGATTGTATTGAATCTGCAGATTGCTTTTGGTAAGATATCAATTTGCACAATTTAGATTCTTCTAATATATACACATGGGAAGTCTTTCCATCTTCTAGTGTCTTCAGTTTCTCTTGTTTCAAAGTCCTCATTACCAAGGTATTTTATTTTCTTAGTTAAGTGTTTTCCAAAGAAGTTTATTTTACTTTGTTGCAATTGTGGATGAGGTTGTTTTCCCGATTTCTTCCTTGCAGTATATGAGATCTAAGACAGATCAGCAAATGGACAATGTGCAGAGAGTGAGAGACCTTGAAACACTCAGTCCTAAATGAGATGTCGTCATCAGACCTCTCCCTTTAGGGCTTAAGAGTCTATTTGGAAGAGAAAACTGTAAGAGCCAGAGGTGGTGAATGACTCCAGAGAAACAGTGTTCCCTAGAAACAACAGGAATTATGCACATATAAATCCACAGAGACTATGGCAGCACACACAGGGCCTGTTCAAATTCAAGCTCAGTCTCAGTACAGAGAAACAAAGTGGGCACACAGGGTTCTACCCTAACCAAGGAGCTATCTGCAACAGATACTTGCTTGCATAGAAAAATTAGTTTTCTCCAATGGAGTCTCACTGAGTATATTAACTGTACTTCAAGGTAATCCCAATGCCCAGGGTGGAGCTGGCCAACACAAGATGAAATCATTATTTTTGTCTCATATTGCTTTGTTTGGGCATCTTTTGCCTTAATTTTATCTATCTTTGCCTTGTATATTTTGGTTTCTGGTTTTGTGTTATGACTTTCTAAAATGTGTGTGTCTGAGTTTGTGGTTGGTTGGCTTGTTTTTTTTAAAAGAGACAGAGAAAGGGCATGGAATTGAGTGAGTGGGGAGGTGAGGATACCTGGGAATAGTTGGGGGAGGGGAAGTGTAATCAGAGTATATGAAAAAACTTTCTGATTAAAAAAAACTCTTTGTGGCCTTCACAGATGGTTCTATTCTACAAAGGGAACCATGACTTGATTCTAGCAGCAGAGACTTGTTTTGCCTGTTTTGAAACTTTATGTATGTGGGATTATTATTATTTGATATGTGGCTCTTTCCATTGGTGTTGTTTGAATGATTCGTCTTGTGTATACTAATAGTCTGTTCATTCTCATCCACTAATTGTGTGTGTGCTATTTATTCTCTAATAAATGGTCTTTTGAATTGTTGCTAGGTTTTGGCTTTTTATAGAGCACGTTGTTGTGAATGTTCTTTGGTGAACACCTGTGATATCTCAGTTGGAATTATAATTAAAGAAGAAATATGCGGTTATAGTGAATGCATTTGTTTTAGAGGTGAGTTTGAACATGTCTTCCTTATTATTCATGTTTTATAGGAATAATAATATTTCTATATTATTTCTGATGAGTGACATCACATTGGTAACATGAAAATGGCCCCAGTTGAATATGTATTCCATGGGAATCGGCACACTACTGACTCTAGTGGTGATTTTAGTACTCTGAGTGAGTAGTACCACCCACAGTATACGAGAAAGTTCATGTGGCATCACATTCTTACCCCACATTGAGTGTCCTTGTTTTAGTTTAGCCATTCTGGTGGATATGTGGTGGAATCTTATTTTGAATTTGGTTAGTACTTGGAAAGGTTTGAGTTATTCTAAATTAACTTAATCCAGAGGCTGCACTTGTGACCTCATACACAAGTTTTGAAGGACGCGTGCTTCTCAGTGAAGTCAGAGCCGTTGTGTTAACCTGAGAACTAAGTTGATAACTAAGCTGGAGCTCACCCAAGAGGAGAAATGATTGCGTTTGTGGCAGGCAGAAATGCTTCTAAAATGGAGATAGTTTTGTTTCATTTAAAGGCGTGACACTTGATTAGGATCAAACTTTTTCGGTACTTCTAAGTAGAAATTTCTAGATGAATCTGAGAATCAAGTGAAATTTCACAACATGTACAAATAAAAAATGACAGTTGTGATGCCAATATAAAGATGTGTTTCTTTTTGCCTCTAACTTGTGTGGTGTAGGGGGATGACGGATTGCAGGAGCAACAGTAAGCATCAACTCTAACACCACAGACTTTGAGGGGAAAGACTGTTCATCTAGTATCACTGCTCTGAGCAGCACACCAACCGGTGATTTGTGGTTATGACTCCAGACACTCTCCAAGCTTTATCTAAAATATATATTCTTTGATACCAGGAGACTGACTGATGGCAGCAAAGCCTAAAATAACTCAGTGAATTTGGATTTGAAGTTAAAAACTCTCTTATAACAAGACAGACTTTAGTACTATATCTAAAAATGATCTATTTACCCAGTTGAGCAAGGTACAATAATGGGCTTTATGTTACATTTTCTATTATCTCTTAATTGGACAATGGAAAGTAAATAATTTTCTGTGTGAATGCAGAAAGACATATTTCTAAAAGAGATACATATTCCATGAAGCGGTGGGGGATATTATAACCAAGAAATAGTTAGAGTAACACACTGAACAGAAAAGTAGCAAGGATAGAAAAATGACTATCAAAATCCACACAATGCAGTAAAAAGACATTGAGGAAGACTTTATGGAAAACTCCACACACTGAGGCTGGATCTTGCACTAAAGCCACTTTTGATTTTTCTTTTTTTCCTAAATTATTTTGCTAATTACATATTACATGAAATCTTGCAAATAAAATTGTTAAGAGTGTGAAGTTAAAAATTGGCAGTGGAATGGCACTTGGGTTTAGCTCAGATTCAGGAAAATAACTATTTACTTGGAGGAGTTCATAGTGATTTTGAAGCTGATAGAATTATTGATGGTGGGAGTCTAGACATCTCCAGGAGGTGAAGAGTCAGGGGAAATGAAAGAGTAACATGGGGATTGAGAGGTGAGGAGAGCGCAAAGTGGAGAAGGATGATGCTTTTACAGGCAGCCTGAGCTCACACCATCTTTCTTTGCTCTGCAATGCTTCTCCTCATAGTTAAGTTTGTGATCTGCACCCCATCGATGCTTTTCACCAGCCTCTCCCCTCCCCTAGCCCATTCAGTCTTATCAGAACACAGCTATTTGCTTAGATATTTCTTGTGTTTGGAAGAGGAAACCCGAGCTTGCTGAGTTTATATATTCCTTTTAGTAATTTCTCTACGGCAGCTTCCACTTTATAGAGCTGGTGGGATGATGGCATTGTTTACTTTGTTACTTTTCTCTTTGCTTACTCATTCCACTGAGATGCCTGACAGTATTCTTGCCCCAGTTCTAATACAACTCATAGTGCCCATGCCATCGAGCTTGGCACATGCACTGGCTCCTTTCTGACCTTTGTTTTCATACTTTTCCAGTAGCACTTATACTCACGAAGAGTCAGGACTTTCTCCAGCCCCTCCTTTATTCTTTTCTTGGATGACTACATTTTAGTTATATTTGTTTTCTTTTGATTCTTCTATTTTTGAAATTATAATATAATAACATCATTTACCTCTTCCCTTTTTTTCCTTCCCTCCTTGTTTGCTTTCACACTCATGGACAGTTTGTGTTAAATTAATTTTTGTTTTTATACACACACAGACACACACACACACACACACACACACACAGACACACACACACACACACACACAGATACACACACACACACACACACTCCCAAATACTCAAGTAAAACCTGCTCACTCTGTCTAATATTACTTGTACGTATGTTTTCAAGGCTGATAATTTGAAATTCTTCTCTGGGTAAGACTATTTCTTCTGCTCTCTGCATTTCTCACTTGTCTGTAGTTCTCTATGTAGGGTTGAGGACTCGTGGACTTGACCTGCTCAAAAAGAGGGAAATTCATGCATTGACACTGGAAACCTAGCCAACTACCTGGAGCTAGTAAAGTCATGGATATTGGATAGGAACGTACAACTACCATTTTACTAAATTAGCATAATCCCTAACTGTATTCTAAATATGTGTCCTTATATCTAAAAATAAGTATAGTCTTCATGCCTCATCCAGAAAACTTGTTTTTGCAGCAGACACCATTGTAGAAAGCCATGTTCAATCAAAATGCACAGTTCTAGAGCCTGGCCACAAAGGGTACATCTTTGTTACAACTCCTGCACCTTGGGCTCAGGGATCATTGTGGAACAAGGGGCAGAAAGACTGTAAGAACCTGGGGTAAGAGAATTTAGCTGTGAGATTGTGTCTCTTAGTAAGGTCAGAAGCCACACCGGTAAAGTCTCACCAATATGGCTGCCTATACAAGAGCCGAACATGATAGATTTGTTTTCTTCTTTGTTAAATTGGATATTTTATCTATTTACATTTCAGATGTCATCCTCTTTCCCCATTTCCCATCCCTAGAACCCCCTATTCCACCCCCTCCTCCTTTTATGTTTTTATACCATTTTGATTACACGCATGTATTAGGGTCAGTCCTAGGTTGAGGGTCTAGCAATACAATAAATGTAAATAGTCAAGGAACAAGCAAGACAATAAACACAAATAGTCAACAAGCAAGTCAATAAGCAAAATTCCATGAACACTCCTGTGTTTCTAAGGGCTTATCAGGATGACCAAAATATCTGAGCCTATTTCCCTGCCTGTCCTAGCCCAAAGTCATTTTCATGTCTGAAGCCTACTTCCTTGTACTAGTCTAAAATTTAGATTCCTGGATAGACTTGTTTTTTTGTTTTGTTTTGTTTTTTAATGTCTTTGAACATGACTAGCATTACCCTGGGAAATTTTTTTTCAGTAACTTTTTTTCTCTGTTCTTTGTATGGATGCTTAGATAGTTTTTCACTCTTAGTCTTTAGTTTTGTTGCCTTCTTTGGTGCCTCTCATGATAGTTATGATTCTTTTTTTATTTAAGCCACATGTTTTTTACCTGGTACATGCAGTTTACTTTATATACTACTATGCTTACAGTCGCACTAATCTCTTTCCCTCCTCTCCCTCCCTCTTTCCTCTTTTCATCTCTCCTCTCTCTTTTCTCATCTGTTTACTGCTCTTCCTTGTTAGAGTATAAATATCACAAAGACTTTGAAATACATGGTCTTGTCCACAACTATAGCTTTGTACTATGTATTCTCTATGAAGCGACAAAAAAGGAACAAATTAATTACAATTTATGTAATATATGTTCAAACATGTAATCGTTCTCATTCAAAAATAGGTCTTGCTTTGAAATCAGTTGGTTGAATGGAAGTTAGCTGGTCAAGTGTTTTTTATTTTATTATTATTATTTTTTGTTGTTTTTTTTTTTGTTGTTGTTTAACCAAGTTTCTTTATGCTCTGTATACTGGTATAAGTAAATTGCCTTTTTATAGAATTTTTCATTCATAACTTCAGCAAATGTTTAAAAAGCTTTGTGTGGACCTCATTATGGCAGCCTACTTAATCAAATGCATGTGTTTGTTTTCAGTTTAAATTAAGGAAATCTGAACAGCTTGGGGAGCTAAGAAAGAAGATGAAATTCTCTGTACACTCAAATCTCTTCTGCACTCTGATGTTGACTGTCTGCCTTCCTTTAAGCTTTAATGTAGCCTGATCTGGGTCACTCTCCCAAGGCTTATTAGCTTCCACTTCCAGTGTAATTGCAGCCAGAAGCACAGAGTAATTTGAATGCTTTTGACAGGGATAGCTTTGGATAATCTTTTATTTATGTAATTAGCTTGGTTTAATTAAGGGTCAAACCTGAGGGGTTTCTCCTACTATTTGCTATCATATACCCTGCATTAAGTGCATTTAGTAATTCTGAGTAATTCTGTTCCAGGACAGATAAATCCCAGCAGGACATGCTGACCTGGTTCTGTCCCCCTGTACACATACACAGAAAAACTCAACTTCAGCTCCAAGGTCTTTGTGTTTTTGACTTACTCTCCTTTTCCTAGGCTGAATTGCATAGATACAAGCTTCAATACTGTTTGCGTTTTCCTCCCTTTTTTGAAAGTTCTAACGTAAAAAAATCATCTTCAAAAAGTTGTTGATTGTTGCTAATGTGTCTGGGAAGTGAGGAGGATCCCTACCTGGACATAAGGGGTTTTCATTTCTCCTCTTTTCTAGTGCCAAAATACTTACAGAATAGTTTCTTATCTTTAAGAAAATTTAACAGGTCTATAAAGTTAAAGAGTAAGACGTGAAAAAAAAAAGATATTCTTCATGAGTACCAGAATACCTTGGGCTGCTGAGTAGAGGAGATTTGATTGTATGATAATCCTCCCAGATGGGAGTTGGAGAGAACGAATTATGAGGAGGGCTTGGAGTTGAAAGGAAAGGTGAAAGTACTGGAGATAAAGATTTGGTGTGTGATAAACTATGACTCCATCACATGCTCATTCTTATGTTTTTCCTTATTTGGATGTTACCCCTACTTAAAAAAAAATGCCTACGCCTTTCTCAAAGGACACTTTAACTCTACATAGAGGAAAACTGTATAGTCTTGATCTAATAGTTATCTATTTGTCTTTACTACCTGTAGTTCTTTCTGTGTATGGGTATTCTATTACATAATTGAAAAATATGTATTACATGAATTGCATGCAATAGATTCGGTCATTTTTATTCATTCATTGATAATATGAAGTACAGTTCTAGGTAACAAAGCTATGACTGTGAAAAGGGTATACACACACACACACAAACACACACACACACACACACACACACACACACACACACACACGTATGCATATATCCTAGAATTTCTACTTCCAACATCTTTTCCTATTGCCCCTGGTGCTGCTGATTTGAGACAGGACTTTAAGGAGCTCTGGTGTTTCCAATAACTCAAGAAATGGATGTATCACACCAAGATAGAGATAGAATTATACTCAAAGTTTTGACATAATTACTGGGTGGATTCTGAAGAATGTCAAGAAGACTGTCTCCTGTGCAATCATCAAATATTATTACCACAGCCTCTTGCTGCCTGTGTTCACTCCACATGATTTTTAATGTTTAGTTTAACTCTTACTCCAGTCAAGAAAAAGCAAAAACTGTCACTGTGATGCTGGTGCCTAGTCAGTCGTTCCATAGTTACAAACCACAGACCTAATGTGTCTCTGTCTTACTTTCTAGTCATGTTAAAGGATAACATTATTTTAACAATCCTAAAGCAATATCTTTACTTTTTTCACTAGATTGAGAAAAATGGTGACATCTTAGTGTGATCCATGACTGCAGTACCCAATGTCCTGGCTGTCATTGCATGTCCTCACAGTTAGAAATTCAGGATTGGAAAATAATGCTAGATACGTATGTGAATGTCTTTGTAAAGCAGGGAAGAGTATTAGCCATATTGAATGTTAACCCTTCAGGGCCTGTCATTTTATTGTTTTCCCTGGCAAAGGAAGTGGGCACAAAGTACTTTGGTTGCCTATTGAAGTGATTCATAGTTCAGGTTGCTTTGAAGAAAAGCATATGTGTGAGATGACCTAGCAGTTACGTCATTTTTAGTTGAACTGAACAACTGAAAAGCTATAGTTTTCTAATGTTTGTGCCAGATATTTTCTTGAAATTGGAAAAAGTGAGAGGCTCCTTTAAGATATATTTTAAATTTTATTTTTGTTGCCAGTATGGAAACCTGAACATTTACACATAAATTAGAAATTTGAAAAGCTTTTACCCATCACTATGACTTAGGTACTTTCCCAGCACCTAAAGGTTTTCCTAGATGGACATGTGGTATTAGTGAATGTGTAAGGAAATTAGTCAGCATCAGTAAGATCCAAACAGCTCAGTGGACCAGAATTCTTCATACCATATTTGATATGTGATCAATACCATAGTTGTCAGCCTGATTAAATTAGAGACACTTGGACAATAGGTAAAGTCTTAGGTGTGCTTATGAGGTTGTTTCCAGAGGAGATTGGCACAATCAGTTGGACTGAGTGAGGAAGAGCCTACCTTTAACATGGATAGGTATTGTCTAACTGACCCCCGGGGGCCTGGTAGTAAAAGGGAAAAGCAGAGGAAGCTATTTCTTCAGTTTCTCTTCAGGCTGGGCCATTCTTCTTGCTTGAACATCAGAACTTTAGGCCACTCCAGGATCCAGGTTCTCAAGACTTCAACTTGAGTAAGAATTACACTGTTAGTATCCTAGGTTCTGAGGCTTTTGAATATGGATGTAGGCAGACTTCCAGCATCTCAGGGTTCCCAACTAGCAGATGACCTTTTCTGGGACTTCTCTGCCTTCATAATGACCTGAGAAAATTCTCCCTAGTAAATTCCCTCTCTTATCACTCCTCTCACTATGTATATTGTATTTTTTTTCTGTTTCTCCAGAGAACCTTGACTAATTCTCATTATGTTACAGAATCACACATTCTTATCAGAATAGTCTATTCAAACTGTAAGACAGACTAATGGCTTTTAATGGAACGGAGTACAAAAACTTCATGGATATGGTTTCTAGTCAGATCTTGGTGTTGTATCAAAGAAGAACAAGCACAATTGTGTCAAAAGGCTATTAAAATACCCCTTCCTTTTAGTATAGGTTATTTGTTTGACACTACTTCCTTTTCCATAGATTTAACCAACTAGCATCTCAGAAAAAATGCTGAATATAGAAAACTTGAAGATGTGAACTGTCTTCAGTAATGTCAGAAGATAAAGAGTATTTGCAGAAGTGATAATCAATGCCACTTATTTTTTTTTAAAACTAAAAGATTTAGTTTTGAAGACATTTGTGGTGGTTTGACTGAGAATACCCTCTGAAGACTCATGTATTTGAATACTTGAACCCATTTGGTGGCACTCTTGGGAGAAGTTCTGGAATCTTAGGAAGTGGAGCCTTTCCGAAGAAAGGGATCATTGGGGGGTGGGCTTTGAGAATTCATAGCCTTGTTCATGTCCTGATTTCTCTTTCTGTTTCCTGTGTGTAAACCAGATATAACTAGCTCCTTACAGCAGGCCATACTTTCCCTGTCATTCTGGACAGTAACCCTTTGCAACCATAATTGCAAACAAAAAAACAAACAAACAAAACCCTCTTCACTAAGTTGCTTTATACTTTATCAAAGCAACCCAAAAGAAACTAATACAATGAGGTTATTATTTAATAAAAATGTTATTTGTGATGCAACAAAGTATTATTGCTATTTTACAGCACATCATTATATAGATGCTTTAAAGTCTTCGTTTTTATAATATTATAGACACTAATCCCCAAAATTCTATAGAACATTTTAGAGTATAAAATGGTCCTTAGACTTTGAGAATGGCTGGCCGACTTTATATTATGGACATAGAACATAAAATGCAACAAACATATTTCCATTTATACCTTGCTAAAATTAGAAACAATTCTTAGCTATCATATTAGGTGTCTCGTGTAGAGAATTCTATTATGTAAAGTACTTAATTGTTTTAAATGTTGTGTACCTTTTTATTCTAAAAATACATATATACAAGGTTTTATTCTTTTTTTAAATCAACTTTATTTTTAAAGTTCTATTCCACCAGGCATGGAGGTAAACTTCTGTAATCCCAGCTCTTGGGATCCCGAGGGAAAAAGATCAGGGCCAGCTTGGGCTATCTAGAAGACCCTGTCATAACAAACGAAACATGAATCCTATCTGAATCTTTCTTGTTTCTGTTAGTTTTCCTTTGGGAAATTTCATTTAATTCTTTCAGTAGCTTTGTCCTAATATTTACCCTCTTGAACAGATCTTGTATGTGCTACTTCAAAGTCAGATGACCTCACCTGTCTCTGGAGAATTTGGCTGTTTGTTTTGTTTTTTTCTCCAGTGACCAGTGCTCCATAAACCCTCACTGCCCTCAGCAGTGATCACATAATCTCTACGTCCATCCTGCCTTCTTGTGCACACTTCTTGATTCCATATTGCTACAGGGTCAACACCTTGTCCACAGATGACAGTGTCTGCTTAGCTCCTTAATGTGAATTGAACCTGGTAAGACTGGTATCAGAGTTCTTGGCATGGCTAAAGACTTGGTAATCCTTTTATTGGTACCCACCACATGCCTCTTTCTTGGTCTTTCTCTTCATTTTTTTTTTCTGATAACTGAACAACAAACTAACCATTCTCTAACCATTCTGCTATTTTTTTTTATTTTCTAATAATTGAACAGCAAACCAACCAAAGTAGGATTATTTTAAGGAACATAGATAAAGATTCTCCTTTTTGCAAACATGTTTAAACTCATTGCTTGATTTCTAAATTAATGACATTGATTTTTTTCATGAAAAAAATGAAGACTTACCATCATCACCTTTTCTACTCACCAATATATTTATGCTATACATTTTTTAAATAAATTTTGGATGAATGATATTTGTGTTATTATAGTTATCAATGTGTGCTTTGCAGGTAATATATGACATACCAGAAAAACTACTTTATTTTTACTAAGTTTTAATGTGCCTATAAGTAATTAGCGATTCACTCTTCAAACAGAACATTAAACTTTCTCTGAATATATCTATCACATGTTCTAAGAAATCTGCTAATTCAACTTGTGTTTATTCAGGCTGATCCTTCTGAGAACGCTTGATCTTCTTGTCCAAATCAGAATGAATCAGAATGTACTTTCTAGGTTTCCTGCTCAACGATCAGCCTGGGGTGTCTTTGTACAATCACCACTGTAATTCAGTTTATGTCTCTCTCAAGTTCGGGTTTTGCATCCTGGTCTTTCTTGGTTCCCTCCTTTGTTTACACAGAACACTTCTTCAAAAACTTCCCAAGGCAATATTTTGGTGGTGAATCTTTGTCACTGTGCAGGTCTATAAAGCCTGAATTCATTTAAGTGTTAATGGGTTTTCTCTATTGTCTTTCTGTATTGAAATTTCTCTTGAGAAATTTCATGGATTTCTCATTTCTAGTCTTTTGTGTCTCATTTTCTGGGAACTTTTAGGATTTTTTCTTTACCTCAGGTAATCTGAAATATTATGGTGATATTTCTTAAAGTATGGCAATTATTTGGGTTCACAAAAATTCATTATTCTTTTACATAAAATAGAATTGAAGCTAGAAATAAGGTGATTGGTGAGCCACACTTTCCAACTCTCTGGGAATGGAATGACATCTAGGACTAGTCTTCATCAATAGAATACTGGTAGAAGGGATGACTACTGTGTAGACCAGGCCTTTCATGAAATAGGAATGCTTCCTCTGTGCTCTGACAGACTATGGGACAACTATCCATCAAACAAGTGTTCATGGTTCAGGTTCATCAAACCTGAGCCATCATATGGAGGCGACTTCCTTTTCCTTCCTGAACTTCTATATAAATGAGATAACCTACCATGTTTAAGACACTTTTTTAGGATAACTTAAAGAAATTGTGGTGTGTGTGTGTGTGTGTATACTGTAAAAAATATAATATTCCTGGTTTTGGTTGGCCACTTTGTTGACAAATATTATGAGTACATATCCCTGGTTTGTAGAGAATTTTCTCTTAACATTTAAGTAGCAACATATTGCATGTTCTCTTTTTTTTTTTTTTTTTTTTACAATATAGTTAGCAGATATGGTTTCCTCAGTTAGTCTTTTAATTTTATCCTTTTTTCCCCTCTGTCATCAAAATATTGTTCAGGTAGAGTGGGTCATGTACATACATGGACACTTTAAAGTTTATCATTAGTGTATTTAACTCATTTTAATCATATAAAAGTTCATCTCTAGCATGTAATTCTTATTTTGTACTGCAACATATCTTGCTTATATGTCAATTTTGGTAAGTGCTTTGAGATTTTCTTTTGCTTCCAATATTTTAACATATTTAAAAACTTTTCTTCTTGTTTATTTGTCTTTCTTCAACATGAGGTGGTGCTATGTCAAAGACAAGGAGGCTTCTAAAGTAGTTGGCAGCTCATTGGATATATGAATAAAAGGCCTTCCTTTGAACTTCCCTATAGATGAGGTGTCAGGATGTGTTTCTTTTTGATTTGAAGATAAGGTCTGGTTGCTGGATTAATTTTTTTTTTGTTTTCTCCCTAGGAGCAAAATTAGAGAAAGGAATATGGGCTTGGTAGGGCTTGGGCAATAGGAGCTGCCCTTGGTCTTGGCTTTTAGAGGAGGAAATCTGGGTTTGAATTGTCCCTGTGCAAACAAACATTTAACTAAGCTTCCTGCTCACTGCCTGTTCTGCATCTAGGACTCACGGTACACATCACAAGCTTCTTAAAGTCTTTTTTTTTTTCTTTTTTTTTTTATGGATGATTTATTTACATTTCCTATGTTGTCCCCTTACCCCATCCCCCACCACCCCCTCGGAACCCCCAATCCCCTCGCCCCTCCTCCTTCTTCTCTGTGGATGTAACCTCTATCTACACCCCCCCACTCCCACCTCCCCACCCTCAAAATTCCCACCCCCTGGGGCGTCCAGCCTTCATGAGGTCAAGGTTCTCTTCTTCCACCTATGCCCAGCAGGGCCCTCCACTTTTACATATTCAGCTGAAGCCCTGGATCCCCCCCTAAGTGCTCCCAGGCTGGTGGTTTAGACCCTGGGAGCTGTGGTTGGTTGGTATTGTTGCTCTCCTCATGGTGCCACAAACCCTTTCAGCTCCTTCAGTCTTCACTCTAACTCCTCTATTGAGAACCCCATGATCAGTTCAATGGCTAGTTGTGAGCATCTGCCTCTGAATATGTCTGACTCTTGAAGGCCTCTGAGGAGATATCCATATCAGGCTCTTATCAGCATGCACTTCCTGTCTTCCACATCAGCATCTACCTTTGGTGATTGCACATGGGATAGATACTCAGGTGGGGTGGTCTTGAGACGGCCCCTCCTTCAGTTTCTGTCCCTCACTTTGTCTCCATATTTGCTCCCTTGAGTATTTTGTTGCTCCTTCTAAGAAGGACCGAATCACCCTCACTTGGTCTTCCTTCTTTATGGGCTTCATGTGGCCTGTGAGTTGCATCTTGGGCATTTCAAGGTTCTAGGCTAATATCCAATAATCAGTGAGTGAATACCATGTGT